>NW_027065183.1:0-22847 GCF_032884065.1 Artemia franciscana
TTCATTTTTTCAACATACGTAGCTATTACCCTCGAAAACTAAAACTTTTGACATAGGAAAAGAGCCTTTAATCACATTCTTTACCATGTGCAATCATAAAATAGTCTAATATCTTCATTTTTCCAACATACGTAGCTATTACCCTCGAAAACTTAAAACTTTTGAAATAGGAAAAGAGCCTTTAATCACATTCTTTACCATGTGCAATCATAAAATAGTCTAATATCTTCATTTTTTCAACATACGTAGCTATTACCCTCGAAAACTTAAACTTTTGACATAGGAAAAGAGCCTTTAATCACATTCTTTACCATGTGCAATCATAAAATAGTCTAATATCTTCATTTTTTCAACATACGTAGCTATTACCCTCGAAAACTAAAACTTTTGAAATAGGAAAAGAGCCTTTAATCACATTCTTTACCATTTGCAATCATAAAATAGTCTAATATCTTCATTTTTCAACATACGTAGCTATTACCCTCGAAAACTTAAAACTTTTGAAATAGGAAAAGAGCCTTTAATCACATTCTTTACCATGTGCAATCATAAAATAGTCTAATATCTTCATTTTTTCAACATACGTAGCTATTACCCTCGAAAACTAAAACTTTTGACATAGGAAAAGAGCCTTTAATCACATTCTTTACCATTTGCAATCATAAAATAGTCTAATATCTTCATTTTTTCAACATACGTAGCTATTACCCTCGAAAACTAAAACTTTTGAAATAGGAAAAGAGCCTTTAATCACATTCTTTACCATGTGCAATCATAAAATAGTCTAATATCTTCATTTTTCAACATACGTAGCTATTACCCTCGAAAACTAAAACTTTTGACATAGGAAAAGAGCCTTTAATCACATTCTTTACCATGTGCAATCATAAAATAGTCTAATATCTTCATTTTTCAACATACGTAGCTATTACCCTCGAAAACTAAAACTTTTGAATAGGAAAAGAGCCTTTAATCACATTCTTTACCATTTGCAATCATAAAATAGTCTAATATCTTCATTTTTTCAACATACGTAGCTATTACCCTCGAAAACTAAAACTTTTGACATAGGAAAAGAGCCTTTAATCACATTCTTTACCATTGCAATCATAAAATAGTCTAATATCTTCATTTTTTCAACATACGTAGCTATTACCCTCGAAAACTAAAACTTTTGAAATAGGAAAAGAGCCTTTAATCACATTCTTTACCATGTGCAATCATAAAATAGTCTAATATCTTCATTTTTCCAACATACGTAGCTATTACCCTCGAAAACTTAAACTTTTGAAATAGGAAAAGAGCCTTTAATCACATTCTTTACCATTGCAATCATAAAATAGTCTAATATCTTCATTTTTTCAACATACGTAGCTATTACCCTCGAAAACTAAACTTTTGAAATAGGAAAAGAGCCTTTAATCACATTCTTTACCATTGCAATCATAAAATAGTCTAATATCTTCATTTTTTCAACATACGTAGCTATTACCCTCGAAAACTAAAACTTTTGACATAGGAAAAGAGCCTTTAATCACATTCTTTACCATTTGCAATCATAAAATAGTCTAATATCTTCATTTTTTCAACATACGTAGCTATTACCCTCGAAAACTAAAACTTTTGAAATAGGAAAAGAGCCTTTAATCACATTCTTTACCATTTGCAATCATAAAATAGTCTAATATCTTCATTTTTTCAACATACGTAGCTATTACCCTCGAAAACTAAAACTTTTGACATAGGAAAAGAGCCTTTAATCACATTCTTTACCATTTGCAATCATAAAATAGTCTAATATCTTCATTTTTTCAACATACGTAGCTATTACCCTCGAAAACTAAAACTTTTGACATAGGAAAAGAGCCTTTAATCACATTCTTTACCATTTGCAATCATAAAATAGTCTAATATCTTCATTTTTTCAACATACGTAGCTATTACCCTCGAAAACTAAAACTTTTGACATAGGAAAAGAGCCTTTAATCACATTCTTTACCATTAATCATAAAATAGTCTAATATCTTCATTTTTTCAACATACGTAGCTATTACCCTCGAAAACTAAAACTTTTGACATAGGAAAAGAGCCTTTAATCACATTCTTTACCATTTGCAATAATAAAATAGTCTAATATCTTCATTTTTTCAACATACGTAGCTATTACCCTCGAAAACTAAAACTTTTGACATAGGAAAAGAGCCTTTAATCACATTCTTTACCATTTGCAATCATAAAATAGTCTAATATCTTCATTTTTTCAACATACGTAGCTATTACCCTCGAAAACTAAAACTTTTGACATAGGAAAAGAGCCTTTAATCACATTCTTTACCATGTGCAATCATAAAATAGTCTAATATCTTCATTTTTCCAACATACGTAGCTATTACCCTCGAAAACTAAAACTTTTGACATAGGAAAAGAGCCTTTAATCACATTCTTTACCATTGCAATCATAAAATAGTCTAATATCTTCATTTTTTCAACATACGTAGCTATTACCCTCGAAAACTAAAACTTTTGAAATAGGAAAAGAGCCTTTAATCACATTCTTTACCATTTGCAATCATAAAATAGTCTAATATCTTCATTTTTTCAACATACGTAGCTATTACCCTCGAAAACTAAAACTTTTGAAAGGAAAAGAGCCTTTAATCACATTCTTTACCATTGCAATCATAAAATAGTCTAATATCTTCATTTTTTCAACATACGTAGCTATTACCCTCGAAAACTAAAACTTTTGACATAGGAAAAGAGCCTTTAATCACATTCTTTACCATTTGCAATCATAAAATAGTCTAATATCTTCATTTTTTCAACATACGTAGCTATTACCCTCGAAAACTAAAACTTTTGACATAGGAAAAGAGCCTTTAATCACATTCTTTACCATTTGCAATCATAAAATAGTCTAATATCTTCATTTTTTCAACATACGTAGCTATTACCCTCGAAAACTAAAACTTTTGAATAGGAAAAGAGCCTTTAATCACATTCTTTACCATTTGCAATCATAAAATAGTCTAATATCTTCATTTTTTCAACATACGTAGCTATTACCCTCGAAAACTAAAACTTTTGACATAGGAAAAGAGCCTTTAATCACATTCTTTACCATTTGCAATCATAAAATAGTCTAATATCTTCATTTTTTCAACATACGTAGCTATTACCCTCGAAAACTAAAACTTTTGACATAGGAAAAGAGCCTTTAATCACATTCTTTACCATTGCAATCATAAAATAGTCTAATATCTTCATTTTTTCAACATACGTAGCTATTACCCTCGAAAACTAAAACTTTTGAAATAGGAAAAGAGCCTTTAATCACATTCTTTACCATGTGCAATCATAAAATAGTCTAATATCTTCATTTTTTCAACATACGTAGCTATTACCCTCGAAAACTAAAACTTTTGACATAGGAAAAGAGCCTTTAATCACATTCTTTACCATGTGCAATCATAAAATAGTCTAATATCTTGATTTTTTCAACATACGTAGCTATTACCCTCGAAAACTAAAACTTTTGAAATAGGAAAAGAGCCTTTAATCACATTCTTTACCATGTGCAATCATAAAATAGTCTTATATCTTCATTTTTTCAACATACGTAGCTATTACCCTCGAAATCTTAAACTTTTGAAATAGGAAAAGAGCCTTTAATCACATTCTTTACCATTGCAATCATAAAATAGTCTAATATCTTCATTTTTTCAACATACGTAGCTATTACCCTCGAAAACTAAAACTTTTGAATAGGAAAAGAGCCTTTAATCACATTCTTTACCATGTGCAATCATAAAATAGTCTAATATCTTCATTTTTTCAACATACGTAGCTATTACCCTCGAAAACTAAAACTTTTGAATAGGAAAAGAGCCTTTAATCACATTCTTTACCATTTGCAATCATAAAATAGTCTAATATCTTCATTTTTTCAACATACGTAGCTATTACCCTCGAAAACTAAAACTTTTGACATAGGAAAAGAGCCTTTAATCACATTCTTTACCATTTGCAATCATAAAATAGTCTAATATCTTCATTTTTTCAACATACGTAGCTATTACCCTCGAAAACTAAAACTTTTGACATAGGAAAAGAGCCTTTAATCACATTCTTTACCATTTGCAATCATAAAATAGTCTAATATCTTCATTTTTTCAACATACGTAGCTATTACCCTCGAAAACTAAAACTTTTGACATAGGAAAAGAGCCTTTAATCACATTCTTTACCATTTGCAATCATAAAATAGTCTAATATCTTCATTTTTTCAACATACGTAGCTATTACCCTCGAAAACTAAAACTTTTGACATAGGAAAAGAGCCTTTAATCACATTCTTTACATTGTGCAATCATAAAATAGTCTAATATCTTCATTTTTCCAACATACGTAGCTATTACCCTCGAAAACTAAAACTTTTGACATAGGAAAAGAGCCTTTAATCACATTCTTTACCATTTGCAATCATAAAATAGTCTAATATCTTCATTTTTTCAACATACGTAGCTATTACCCTCGAAAACTAAAACTTTTGACATAGGAAAAGAGCCTTTAATCACATTCTTTACCATGTGCAATCATAAAATAGTCTAATATCTTCATTTTTTCCAACATACGTAGCTATTACCCTCGAAAACTAAAACTTTTGAAAAGGAAAAGAGCCTTTAATCACATTCTTTACCATTGCAATCATAAAATAGTCTAATATCTTCATTTTTTCAACATACGTAGCTATTACCCTCGAAAACTAAAACTTTTGACATAGGAAAAGAGCCTTTAATCACATTCTTTACCATTTGCAATCATAAAATAGTCTAATATCTTCATTTTTTCAACATACGTAGCTATTACCCTCGAAAACTAAAACTTTTGAAATAGGAAAAGAGCCTTTAATCACATTCTTTACCATTTGCAATCATAAAATAGTCTAATATCTTCATTTTTTCAACATACGTAGCTATTACCCTCGAAAACTAAAACTTTTGCCATAGGAAAAGAGCCTTTAATCACATTCTTTACCATTTGCAATCATAAAATAGTCTAATATCTTCATTTTTTCAACATACGTAGCTATTACCCTCGAAAACTAAAACTTTTGCATAGGAAAAGAGCCTTTAATCACATTCTTTACCATTTGCAATCATAAAATAGTCTAATATCTTCATTTTTTCAACATACGTAGCTATTACCCTCGAAAACTAAAACTTTTGACATAGGAAAAGAGCCTTTAATCACATTCTTTACCATTGCAATCATAAAATAGTCTAATATCTTCATTTTTTCAACATACGTAGCTATTACCCTCGAAAACTAAAACTTTTGACATAGGAAAAGAGCCTTTAATCACATTCTTTACCATTTGCAATCATAAAATAGTCTAATATCTTCATTTTTTCAACATACGTAGCTATTACCCTCGAAAACTAAAACTTTTGACATAGGAAAAGAGCCTTTAATCACATTCTTTACCATTGCAATCATAAAATAGTCTAATATCTTCATTTTTCCAACATACGTAGCTATTACCCTCGAAAACTAAAACTTTTGAAATAGGAAAAGAGCCTTTAATCACATTCTTTACCATTTGCAATCATAAAATAGTCTAATATCTTCATTTTTTCAACATACGTAGCTATTACCCTCGAAAACTAAAACTTTTGAATAGGAAAAGAGCCTTTAATCACATTCTTTACCATGTGCAATCATAAAATAGTCTAATATCTTCATTTTTCCAACATACGTAGCTATTACCCTCGAAAACTAAAACTTTTGACATAGGAAAAGAGCCTTTAATCACATTCTTTACCATGTGCAATCATAAAATAGTCTAATATCTTCATTTTTTCAACATACGTAGCTATTACCCTCGAAAACTAAAACTTTTGAAATAGGAAAAGAGCCTTTAATCACATTCTTTACCATGTGCAATCATAAAATAGTCTAATATCTTCATTTTTTCAACATACGTAGCTATTACCCTCGAAAACTAAAACTTTTGAAATAGGAAAAGAGCCTTTAATCACATTCTTTACCATGTGCAATCATAAAATAGTCTAATATCTTCATTTTTTCAACATACGTAGCTATTACCCTCGAAAACTAAAACTTTTGACATAGGAAAAGAGCCTTTAATCACATTCTTTACCATTTGCAATCATAAAATAGTCTAATATCTTCATTTTTTCAACATACGTAGCTATTACCCTCGAAAACTAAAACTTTTGATAGGAAAAGAGCCTTTAATCACATTCTTTACCATTTGCAATCATAAAATAGTCTAATATCTTCATTTTTTCAACATACGTAGCTATTACCCTCGAAAACTAAAACTTTTGACATAGGAAAAGAGCCTTTAATCACATTCTTTACCATTTGCAATCATAAAATAGTCTAATATCTTCATTTTTTCAACATACGTAGCTATTACCCTCGAAAACTAAAACTTTTGACATAGGAAAAGAGCCTTTAATCACATTCTTTACCATTTGCAATCATAAAATAGTCTAATATCTTCATTTTTTCAACATACGTAGCTATTACCCTCGAAAACTAAAACTTTTGACATAGGAAAAGAGCCTTTAATCACATTCTTTACCATTTGCAATCATAAAATAGTCTAATATCTTCATTTTTCCAACATACGTAGCTATTACCCTCGAAAACTAAAACTTTTGACATAGGAAAAGAGCCTTTAATCACATTCTTTACCATTGCAATCATAAAATAGTCTAATATCTTCATTTTTTCAACATACGTAGCTATTACCCTCGAAAACTAAAACTTTTGAAAGGAAAAGAGCCTTTAATCACATTCTTTACCATGTGCAATCATAAAATAGTCTAATATCTTCATTTTTTCAACATACGTAGCTATTACCCTCGAAAACTAAAACTTTTGACATAGGAAAAGAGCCTTTAATCACATTCTTTACCATTGCAATCATAAAATAGTCTAATATCTTCATTTTTTCAACATACGTAGCTATTACCCTCGAAAACTAAAACTTTTGAAATAGGAAAAGAGCCTTTAATCACATTCTTTACCATTTGCAATCATAAAATAGTCTAATATCTTCATTTTTCCAACATACGTAGCTATTACCCTCGAAAACTAAAACTTTTGAAATAGGAAAAGAGCCTTTAATCACATTCTTTACCATTTGCAATCATAAAATAGTCTAATATCTTCATTTTTTCAACATACGTAGCTATTACCCTCGAAAACTAAAACTTTTGCCATAGGAAAAGAGCCTTTAATCACATTCTTTACCATTTGCAATCATAAAATAGTCTAATATCTTCATTTTTTCAACATACGTAGCTATTACCCTCGAAAACTAAAACTTTTGCCATAGGAAAAGAGCCTTTAATCACATTCTTTACCATTTGCAATCATAAAATAGTCTAATATCTTCATTTTTTCAACATACGTAGCTATTACCCTCGAAAACTAAAACTTTTGACATAGGAAAAGAGCCTTTAATCACATTCTTTACCATTTGCAATCATAAAATAGTCTAATATCTTCATTTTTTCAACATACGTAGCTATTACCCTCGAAAACTAAAACTTTTGACATAGGAAAAGAGCCTTTAATCACATTCTTTACCATTTGCAATCATAAAATAGTCTAATATCTTCATTTTTTCAACATACGTAGCTATTACCCTCGAAAACTAAAACTTTTGACATAGGAAAAGAGCCTTTAATCACATTCTTTACCATTTGCAATCATAAAATAGTCTAATATCTTCATTTTTTCAACATACGTAGCTATTACCCTCGAAAACTAAAACTTTTGACATAGGAAAAGAGCCTTTAATCACATTCTTTACCATTTGCAATCATAAAATAGTCTAATATCTTCATTTTTTCAACATACGTAGCTATTACCCTCGAAAACTAAAACTTTTGACATAGGAAAAGAGCCTTTAATCACATTCTTTACCATGTGCAATCATAAAATAGTCTAATATCTTCATTTTTCCAACATACGTAGCTATTACCCTCGAAAACTAAAACTTTTGACATAGGAAAAGAGCCTTTAATCACATTCTTTACCATTGCAATCATAAAATAGTCTAATATCTTCATTTTTTCAACATACGTAGCTATTACCCTCGAAAACTAAAACTTTTGACATAGGAAAAGAGCCTTTAATCACATTCTTTACCATTTGCAATCATAAAATAGTCTAATATCTTCATTTTTCCAACATACGTAGCTATTACCCTCGAAAACTAAAACTTTTGAAATAGGAAAAGAGCCTTTAATCACATTCTTTACCATTTGCAATCATAAAATAGTCTAATATCTTCATTTTTTCAACATACGTAGCTATTACCCTCGAAAACTAAAACTTTTGCATAGGAAAAGAGCCTTTAAGCACATTCTTTACCATTTGCAATCATAAAATAGTCTAATATCTTCATTTTTTCAACATACGTAGCTATTACCCTCGAAAACTAAAACTTTTGCCATAGGAAAAGAGCCTTTAATCACATTCTTTACCATTTGCAATCATAAAATAGTCTAATATCTTCATTTTTTCAACATACGTAGCTATTACCCTCGAAAACTAAAACTTTTGACATAGGAAAAGAGCCTTTAATCACATTCTTTACCATTGCAATCATAAAATAGTCTAATATCTTCATTTTTTCAACATACGTAGCTATTACCCTCGAAAACTAAAACTTTTGACATAGGAAAAGAGCCTTTAATCACATTCTTTACCATTTGCAATCATAAAATAGTCTAATATCTTCATTTTTTCAACATACGTAGCTATTACCCTCGAAAACTAAAACTTTTGACATAGGAAAAGAGCCTTTAATCACATTCTTTACCATTTGCAATCATAAAATAGTCTAATATCTTCATTTTTTCAACATACGTAGCTATTACCCTCGAAAACTAAAACTTTTGACATAGGAAAAGAGCCTTTAATCACATTCTTTACCATTTGCAATCATAAAATAGTCTAATATCTTCATTTTTTCAACATACGTAGCTATTACCCTCGAAAACTAAAACTTTTGAAATAGGAAAAGAGCCTTTAATCACATTCTTTACCATTGCAATCATAAAATAGTCTAATATCTTCATTTTTTCAACATACGTAGCTATTACCCTCGAAAACTAAAACTTTTGAAATAGGAAAAGAGCCTTTAATCACATTCTTTACCATGTGCAATCATAAAATAGTCTAATATCTTCATTTTTTCAACATACGTAGCTATTACCCTCGAAAACTAAAACTTTTGAAATAGGAAAAGAGCCTTTAATCACATTCTTTACCATGTGCAATCATAAAATAGTCTAATATCTTCATTTTTTCAACATACGTAGCTATTACCCTCGAAAACTTAAACTTTTGAAATAGGAAAAGAGCCTTTAATCACATTCTTTACCATGTGCAATCATAAAATAGTCTAATATCTTCATTTTTTCAACATACGTAGCTATTACCCTCGAAAACTAAAACTTTTGACATAGGAAAAGAGCCTTTAATCACATTCTTTACCATGTGCAATCATAAAATAGTCTAATATCTTCATTTTTTCAACATACGTAGCTATTACCCTCGAAAACTAAAACTTTTGAAATAGGAAAAGAGCCTTTAATCACATTCTTTACCATTTGCAATCATAAAATAGTCTAATATCTTCATTTTTTCAACATACGTAGCTATTACCCTCGAAAACTAAAACTTTTGCCATAGGAAAAGAGCCTTTAATCACATTCTTTACCATTTGCAATCATAAAATAGTCTAATATCTTCATTTTTTCAACATACGTAGCTATTACCCTCGAAAACTAAAACTTTTGACATAGGAAAAGAGCCTTTAATCACATTCTTTACCATTTGCAATCATAAAATAGTCTAATATCTTCATTTTTTCAACATACGTAGCTATTACCCTCGAAAACTAAAACTTTTGACATAGGAAAAGAGCCTTTAATCACATTCTTTACCATTTGCAATCATAAAATAGTCTAATATCTTCATTTTTTTAACATACGTAGCTATTACCCTCGAAAACTAAAACTTTTGACATAGGAAAAGAGCCTTTAATCACATTCTTTACCATTGTGCAATCATAAAATAGTCTAATATCTTCATTTTTCCAACATACGTAGCTATTACCCTCGAAAACTAAAACTTTTGACATAGGAAAAGAGCCTTTAATCACATTCTTTACCATTGCAATCATAAAATAGTCTAATATCTTCATTTTTTCAACATACGTAGCTATTACCCTCGAAAACTAAAACTTTTGACATAGGAAAAGAGCCTTTAATCACATTCTTTACCATGTGCAATCATAAAATAGTCTAATATCTTCATTTTTCCAACATACGTAGCTATTACCCTCGAAAACTAAAACTTTTGACATAGGAAAAGAGCCTTTAATCACATTCTTTACCATTTGCAATCATAAAATAGTCTAATATCTTCATTTTTTCAACATACGTAGCTATTACCCTCGAAAACTAAAACTTTTGACATAGGAAAAGAGCCTTTAATCACATTCTTTACCATTTGCAATCATAAAATAGTCTAATATCTTCATTTTTCCAACATACGTAGCTATTACCCTCGAAAACGAAAACTTTTGAAATAGGAAAAGAGCCTTTAATCACATTCATTACCATTTGCAATCATAAAATAGTCTAATATCTTCATTTTTTCAACATACGTAGCTATTACCCTCGAAAACTAAAACTTTTGCCATAGGAAAAGAGCCTTTAAGCACATTCTTTACCATTTGCAATCATAAAATAGTCTAATATCTTCATTTTTTCAACATACGTAGCTATTACCCTCGAAAACTAAAACTTTTGCCATAGGAAAAGAGCCTTTAATCACATTCTTTACCATTTGCAATCATAAAATAGTCTAATATCTTCATTTTTTCAACATACGTAGCTATTACCCTCGAAAACTAAAACTTTTGACATAGGAAAAGAGCCTTTAATCACATTCTTTACCATTTGCAATCATAAAATAGTCTAATATCTTCATTTTTTCAACATACGTAGCTATTACCCTCGAAAACTAAAACTTTTGACATAGGAAAAGAGCCTTTAATCACATTCTTTACCATTTGCAATCATAAAATAGTCTAATATCTTCATTTTTTCAACATACGTAGCTATTACCCTCGAAAACTAAAACTTTTGACATAGGAAAAGAGCCTTTAATCACATTCTTTACCATTTGCAATCATAAAATAGTCTAATATCTTCATTTTTTCAACATACGTAGCTATTACCCTCGAAAACTAAAACTTTTGACATAGGAAAAGAGCCTTTAATCACATTCTTTACCATTTGCAATCATAAAATAGTCTAATATCTTCATTTTTTCAACATACGTAGCTATTACCCTCGAAAACTAAAACTTTTGACATAGGAAAAGAGCCTTTAATCACATTCTTTACCATTTGCAATCATAAAATAGTCTAATATCTTCATTTTTTCAACATACGTAGCTATTACCCTCGAAAACTAAAACTTTTGACATAGGAAAAGAGCCTTTAATCACATTCTTTACCATTGCAATCATAAAATAGTCTAATATCTTCATTTTTTCAACATACGTAGCTATTACCCTCGAAAACTAAAACTTTTGAAAGGAAAAGAGCCTTTAATCACATTCTTTACCATTGCAATCATAAAATAGTCTAATATCTTCATTTTTTCAACATACGTAGCTATTACCCTCGAAAACTAAAACTTTTGAATAGGAAAAGAGCCTTTAATCACATTCTTTACCATTTGCAATCATAAAATAGTCTAATATCTTCATTTTTTCAACATACGTAGCTATTACCCTCGAAAACTAAAACTTTTGAATAGGAAAAGAGCCTTTAATCACATTCTTTACCATTTGCAATCATAAAATAGTCTAATATCTTCATTTTTTCAACATACGTAGCTATTACCCTCGAAAACTAAAACTTTTGATAGGAAAAGAGCCTTTAATCACATTCTTTACCATTTGCAATCATAAAATAGTCTAATATCTTCATTTTTTCAACATACGTAGCTATTACCCTCGAAAACTAAAACTTTTGCCATAGGAAAAGAGCCTTTAATCACATTCTTTACCATTTGCAATCATAAAATAGTCTAATATCTTCATTTTTTCAACATACGTAGCTATTACCCTCGAAAACTAAAACTTTTGACATAGGAAAAGAGCCTTTAATCACATTCTTTACCATTTGCAATCATAAAATAGTCTAATATCTTCATTTTTTCAACATACGTAGCTATTACCCTCGAAAACTAAAACTTTTGACATAGGAAAAGAGCCTTTAATCACATTCTTTACCATTTGCAATCATAAAATAGTCTAATATCTTCATTTTTTCAACATACGTAGCTATTACCCTCGAAAACTAAAACTTTTGACATAGGAAAAGAGCCTTTAATCACATTCTTTACCATTTGCAATCATAAAATAGTCTAATATCTTCATTTTTCCAACATACGTAGCTATTACCCTCGAAAACTAAAACTTTTGAATAGGAAAAGAGCCTTTAATCACATTCTTTACCATTGCAATCATAAAATAGTCTAATATCTTCATTTTTTCAACATACGTAGCTATTACCCTCGAAAACTAAAACTTTTGAAATAGGAAAAGAGCCTTTAATCACATTCTTTACCATTTGCAATCATAAAATAGTCTAATATCTTCATTTTTTCAACATACGTAGCTATTACCCTCGAAAACTAAAACTTTTGAATAGGAAAAGAGCCTTTAATCACATTCTTTACCATGTGCAATCATAAAATAGTCTAATATCTTCATTTTTTCCAACATACGTAGCTATTACCCTCGAAAACTAAAACTTTTGAAATAGGAAAAGAGCCTTTAATCACATTCTTTACCATTTGCAATCATAAAATAGTCTAATATCTTCATTTTTTCAACATACGTAGCTATTACCCTCGAAAACTAAAACTTTTGAAATAGGAAAAGAGCCTTTAATCACATTCTTTACCATGTGCAATCATAAAATAGTCTAATATCTTCATTTTTTCAACATACGTAGCTATTACCCTCGAAAACTAAAACTTTTGAATAGGAAAAGAGCCTTTAATCACATTCTTTACCATTTGCAATCATAAAATAGTCTAATATCTTCATTTTTTCAACATACGTAGCTATTACCCTCGAAAACTAAAACTTTTGCCATAGGAAAAGAGCCTTTAATCACATTCTTTACCATTTGCAATCATAAAATAGTCTAATATCTTCATTTTTTCAACATACGTAGCTATTACCCTCGAAAACTAAAACTTTTGACATAGGAAAAGAGCCTTTAATCACATTCTTTACCATTTGCAATCATAAAATAGTCTAATATCTTCATTTTTTCAACATACGTAGCTATTACCCTCGAAAACTAAAACTTTTGACATAGGAAAAGAGCCTTTAATCACATTCTTTACCATTTGCAATCATAAAATAGTCTAATATCTTCATTTTTTCAACATACGTAGCTATTACCCTCGAAAACTAAAACTTTTGACATAGGAAAAGAGCCTTTAATCACATTCTTTACCATTTGCAATCATAAAATAGTCTAATATCTTCATTTTTTCAACATACGTAGCTATTACCCTCGAAAACTAAAACTTTTGACATAGGAAAAGAGCCTTTAATCACATTCTTTACCATTGCAATCATAAAATAGTCTAATATCTTCATTTTTTCCAACATACGTAGCTATTACCCTCGAAAACTAAAACTTTTGAATAGGAAAAGAGCCTTTAATCACATTCTTTACCATTTGCAATCATAAAATAGTCTAATATCTTCATTTTTTCAACATACGTAGCTATTACCCTCGAAAACTAAAACTTTTGACATAGGAAAAGAGCCTTTAATCACATTCTTTACCATTGCAATCATAAAATAGTCTAATATCTTCATTTTTTCAACATACGTAGCTATTACCCTCGAAAACTAAAACTTTTGAAATAGGAAAAGAGCCTTTAATCACATTCTTTACCATTTGCAATCATAAAATAGTCTAATATCTTCATTTTTTCAACATACGTAGCTATTACCCTCGAAAACTAAAACTTTTGAAATAGGAAAAGAGCCTTTAATCACATTCTTTACCATTTGCAATCATAAAATAGTCTAATATCTTCATTTTTTCAACATACGTAGCTATTACCCTCGAAAACTAAAACTTTTGACATAGGAAAAGAGCCTTTAATCACATTCTTTACCATTTGCAATCATAAAATAGTCTAATATCTTCATTTTTTCAACATACGTAGCTATTACCCTCGAAAACTAAAACTTTTGATAGGAAAAGAGCCTTTAATCACATTCTTTACCATTTGCAATCATAAAATAGTCTAATATCTTCATTTTTTCAACATACGTAGCTATTACCCTCGAAAACTAAAACTTTTGCATAGGAAAAGAGCCTTTAATCACATTCTTTACCATTTGCAATCATAAAATAGTCTAATATCTTCATTTTTTCAACATACGTAGCTATTACCCTCGAAAACTAAAACTTTTGACATAGGAAAAGAGCCTTTAATCACATTCTTTACCATTTGCAATCATAAAATAGTCTAATATCTTCATTTTTTCAACATACGTAGCTATTACCCTCGAAAACTAAAACTTTTGACATAGGAAAAGAGCCTTTAATCACATTCTTTACCATTTGCAATCATAAAATAGTCTAATATCTTCATTTTTTCAACATACGTAGCTATTACCCTCGAAAACTAAAACTTTTGACATAGGAAAAGAGCCTTTAATCACATTCTTTACCATTTGCAATCATAAAATAGTCTAATATCTTCATTTTTTCAACATACGTAGCTATTACCCTCGAAAACTAAAACTTTTGACATAGGAAAAGAGCCTTTAATCACATTCTTTACCATTTGCAATCATAAAATAGTCTAATATCTTCATTTTTTCAACATACGTAGCTATTACCCTCGAAAACTAAAACTTTTGAAAGGAAAAGAGCCTTTAATCACATTCTTTACCATTGCAATCATAAAATAGTCTAATATCTTCATTTTTTCAACATACGTAGCTATTACCCTCGAAAACTAAAACTTTTGACATAGGAAAAGAGCCTTTAATCACATTCTTTACCATGTGCAATCATAAAATAGTCTAATATCTTCATTTTTTCAACATACGTAGCTATTACCCTCGAAAACTAAAACTTTTGAAATAGGAAAAGAGCCTTTAATCACATTCTTTACCATTGCAATCATAAAATAGTCTAATATCTTCATTTTTTCAACATACGTAGCTATTACCCTCGAAAACTAAAACTTTTGAAATAGGAAAAGAGCCTTTAATCACATTCTTTACCATTTGCAATCATAAAATAGTCTAATATCTTCATTTTTTCAACATACGTAGCTATTACCCTCGAAAACTAAAACTTTTGATAGGAAAAGAGCCTTTAATCACATTCTTTACCATTTGCAATCATAAAATAGTCTAATATCTTCATTTTTTCAACATACGTAGCTATTACCCTCGAAAACTAAAACTTTTGCCATAGGAAAAGAGCCTTTAATCACATTCTTTACCATTTGCAATCATAAAATAGTCTAATATCTTCATTTTTTCAACATACGTAGCTATTACCCTCGAAAACTAAAACTTTTGACATAGGAAAAGAGCCTTTAATCACATTCTTTACCATTTGCAATCATAAAATAGTCTAATATCTTCATTTTTTCAACATACGTAGCTATTACCCTCGAAAACTAAAACTTTTGACATAGGAAAAGAGCCTTTAATCACATTCTTTACCATTTGCAATCATAAAATAGTCTAATATCTTCATTTTTTCAACATACGTAGCTATTACCCTCGAAAACTAAAACTTTTGACATAGGAAAAGAGCCTTTAATCACATTCTTTACCATTTGCAATCATAAAATAGTCTAATATCTTCATTTTTCCAACATACGTAGCTATTACCCTCGAAAACTAAAACTTTTGACATAGGAAAAGAGCCTTTAATCACATTCTTTACCATTGCAATCATAAAATAGTCTAATATCTTCATTTTTTCAACATACGTAGCTATTACCCTCGAAAACTAAAACTTTTGAAAGGAAAAGAGCCTTTAATCACATTCTTTACCATTTGCAATCATAAAATAGTCTAATATCTTCATTTTTTCAACATACGTAGCTATTACCCTCGAAAACTAAAACTTTTGACATAGGAAAAGAGCCTTTAATCACATTCTTTACCATTTGCAATCATAAAATAGTCTAATATCTTCATTTTTTCCAACATACGTAGCTATTACCCTCGAAAACTAAAACTTTTGAAATAGGAAAAGAGCCTTTAATCACATTCTTTACCATTGCAATCATAAAATAGTCTAATATCTTCATTTTTTCAACATACGTAGCTATTACCCTCGAAAACTAAAACTTTTGACATAGGAAAAGAGCCTTTAATCACATTCTTTACCATTTGCAATCATAAAATAGTCTAATATCTTCATTTTTTCAACATACGTAGCTATTACCCTCGAAAACTAAAACTTTTGACATAGGAAAAGAGCCTTTAATCACATTCTTTACCATTGCAATCATAAAATAGTCTAATATCTTCATTTTTTCAACATACGTAGCTATTACCCTCGAAAACTAAAACTTTTGAATAGGAAAAGAGCCTTTAATCACATTCTTTACCATTTGCAATCATAAAATAGTCTAATATCTTCATTTTTTCAACATACGTAGCTATTACCCTCGAAAACTAAAACTTTTGACATAGGAAAAGAGCCTTTAATCACATTCTTTACCATTTGCAATCATAAAATAGTCTAATATCTTCATTTTTTCAACATACGTAGCTATTACCCTCGAAAACTAAAACTTTTGACATAGGAAAAGAGCCTTTAATCACATTCTTTACCATTTGCAATCATAAAATAGTCTAATATCTTCATTTTTTCAACATACGTAGCTATTACCCTCGAAAACTAAAACTTTTGACATAGGAAAAGAGCCTTTAATCACATTCTTTACCATTTGCAATCATAAAATAGTCTAATATCTTCATTTTTTCAACATACGTAGCTATTACCCTCGAAAACTAAAACTTTTGACATAGGAAAAGAGCCTTTAATCACATTCTTTACCATTTGCAATCATAAAATAGTCTAATATCTTCATTTTTTCAACATACGTAGCTATTACCCTCGAAAACTAAAACTTTTGACATAGGAAAAGAGCCTTTAATCACATTCTTTACCATTTGCAATCATAAAATAGTCTAATATCTTCATTTTTTCAACATACGTAGCTATTACCCTCGAAAACTAAAACTTTTGACATAGGAAAAGAGCCTTTAATCACATTCTTTACCATGTGCAATCATAAAATAGTCTAATATCTTCATTTTTTCAACATACGTAGCTATTACCCTCGAAAACTAAAACTTTTGACATAGGAAAAGAGCCTTTAATCACATTCTTTACCATTGCAATCATAAAATAGTCTAATATCTTCATTTTTTCAACATACGTAGCTATTACCCTCGAAAACTAAAACTTTTGACATAGGAAAAGAGCCTTTAATCACATTCTTTACCATTTGCAATCATAAAATAGTCTAATATCTTCATTTTTTCAACATACGTAGCTATTACCCTCGAAAACTAAAACTTTTGAATAGGAAAAGAGCCTTTAATCACATTCTTTACCATTTGCAATCATAAAATAGTCTAATATCTTCATTTTTTCAACATACGTAGCTATTACCCTCGAAAACTAAAACTTTTGATAGGAAAAGAGCCTTTAATCACATTCTTTACCATTTGCAATCATAAAATAGTCTAATATCTTCATTTTTTCAACATACGTAGCTATTACCCTCGAAAACTAAAACTTTTGATAGGAAAAGAGCCTTTAATCACATTCTTTACCATTTGCAATCATAAAATAGTCTAATATCTTCATTTTTTCAACATACGTAGCTATTACCCTCGAAAACTAAAACTTTTGACATAGGAAAAGAGCCTTTAATCACATTCTTTACCATTTGCAATCATAAAATAGTCTAATATCTTCATTTTTTCAACATACGTAGCTATTACCCTCGAAAACTAAAACTTTTGACATAGGAAAAGAGCCTTTAATCACATTCTTTACCATTTGCAATCATAAAATAGTCTAATATCTTCATTTTTTCAACATACGTAGCTATTACCCTCGAAAACTAAAACTTTTGACATAGGAAAAGAGCCTTTAATCACATTCTTTACCATTTGCAATCATAAAATAGTCTAATATCTTCATTTTTTCAACATACGTAGCTATTACCCTCGAAAACTAAAACTTTTGACATAGGAAAAGAGCCTTTAATCACATTCTTTACCATTTGCAATCATAAAATAGTCTAATATCTTCATTTTTTCAACATACGTAGCTATTACCCTCGAAAACTAAAACTTTTGACATAGGAAAAGAGCCTTTAATCACATTCTTTACCATGTGCAATCATAAAATAGTCTAATATCTTCATTTTTTCAACATACGTAGCTATTACCCTCGAAAACTAAAACTTTTGACATAGGAAAAGAGCCTTTAATCACATTCTTTACCATTGCAATCATAAAATAGTCTAATATCTTCATTTTTTCAACATACGTAGCTATTACCCTCGAAAACTAAAACTTTTGACATAGGAAAAGAGCCTTTAATCACATTCTTTACCATTGCAATCATAAAATAGTCTAATATCTTCATTTTTTCAACATACGTAGCTATTACCCTCGAAAACTAAAACTTTTGAATAGGAAAAGAGCCTTTAATCACATTCTTTACCATTTGCAATCATAAAATAGTCTAATATCTTCATTTTTTCAACATACGTAGCTATTACCCTCGAAAACTAAAACTTTTGAAAGGAAAAGAGCCTTTAATCACATTCTTTACCATTTGCAATCATAAAATAGTCTAATATCTTCATTTTTTCAACATACGTAGCTATTACCCTCGAAAACTAAAACTTTTGACATAGGAAAAGAGCCTTTAATCACATTCTTTACCATTGCAATCATAAAATAGTCTAATATCTTCATTTTTTCAACATACGTAGCTATTACCCTCGAAAACTAAAACTTTTGACATAGGAAAAGAGCCTTTAATCACATTCTTTACCATTGCAATCATAAAATAGTCTAATATCTTCATTTTTTCAACATACGTAGCTATTACCCTCGAAAACTAAAACTTTTGACATAGGAAAAGAGCCTTTAATCACATTCTTTACCATTTGCAATCATAAAATAGTCTAATATCTTCATTTTTTCAACATACGTAGCTATTACCCTCGAAAACTAAAACTTTTGACATAGGAAAAGAGCCTTTAATCACATTCTTTACCATGTGCAATCATAAAATAGTCTAATATCTTCATTTTTCCAACATACGTAGCTATTACCCTCGAAAACTAAAACTTTTGAAATAGGAAAAGAGCCTTTAATCACATTCTTTACCATTTGCAATCATAAAATAGTCTAATATCTTCATTTTTTCAACATACGTAGCTATTACCCTCGAAAACTAAAACTTTTGAAATAGGAAAAGAGCCTTTAATCACATTCTTTACCATGTGCAATCATAAAATAGTCTAATATCTTCATTTTTTCAACATACGTAGCTATTACCCTCGAAAACTAAAACTTTTGACATAGGAAAAGAGCCTTTAATCACATTCTTTACCATGTGCAATCATAAAATAGTCTAATATCTTCATTTTTTCAACATACGTAGCTATTACCCTCGAAAACTAAAACTTTTGAAATAGGAAAAGAGCCTTTAATCACATTCTTTACCATTGCAATCATAAAATAGTCTAATATCTTCATTTTTTCAACATACGTAGCTATTACCCTCGAAAACTAAAACTTTTGACATAGGAAAAGAGCCTTTAATCACATTCTTTACCATTGCAATCATAAAATAGTCTAATATCTTCATTTTTTCCAACATACGTAGCTATTACCCTCGAAAACTAAAACTTTTGAATAGGAAAAGAGCCTTTAATCACATTCTTTACCATTGCAATCATAAAATAGTCTAATATCTTCATTTTTTCAACATACGTAGCTATTACCCTCGAAAACTAAAACTTTTGCATAGGAAAAGAGCCTTTAATCACATTCTTTACCATTTGCAATCATAAAATAGTCTAATATCTTCATTTTTTCAACATACGTAGCTATTACCCTCGAAAACTAAAACTTTTGACATAGGAAAAGAGCCTTTAATCACATTCTTTACCATTTGCAATCATAAAATAGTCTAATATCTTCATTTTTTCAACATACGTAGCTATTACCCTCGAAAACTAAAACTTTTGACATAGGAAAAGAGCCTTTAATCACATTCTTTACCATTTGCAATCATAAAATAGTCTAATATCTTCATTTTTTCAACATACGTAGCTATTACCCTCGAAAACTAAAACTTTTGACATAGGAAAAGAGCCTTTAATCACATTCTTTACCATTTGCAATCATAAAATAGTCTAATATCTTCATTTTTTCAACATACGTAGCTATTACCCTCGAAAACTAAAACTTTTGACATAGGAAAAGAGCCTTTAATCACATTCTTTACCATGTGCAATCATAAAATAGTCTAATATCTTCATTTTTTCAACATACGTAGCTATTACCCTCGAAAACTAAAACTTTTGACATAGGAAAAGAGCCTTTAATCACATTCTTTACCATGTGCAATCATAAAATAGTCTAATATCTTCATTTTTCCAACATACGTAGCTATTACCCTCGAAAACTAAAACTTTTGACATAGGAAAAGAGCCTTTAATCACATTCTTTACCATGTGCAATCATAAAATAGTCTAATATCTTCATTTTTTCCAACATACGTAGCTATTACCCTCGAAAACTAAAACTTTTGACATAGGAAAAGAGCCTTTAATCACATTCTTTACCATTTGCAATCATAAAATAGTCTAATATCTTCATTTTTTCAACATACGTAGCTATTACCCTCGAAAACTAAAACTTTTGCCATAGGAAAAGAGCCTTTAAGCACATTCTTTACCATTTGCAATCATAAAATAGTCTAATATCTTCATTTTTTCAACATACGTAGCTATTACCCTCGAAAACTAAAACTTTTGCCATAGGAAAAGAGCCTTTAATCACATTCTTTACCATTGCAATCATAAAATAGTCTAATATCTTCATTTTTTCAACATACGTAGCTATTACCCTCGAAAACTAAACTTTTGAAATAGGAAAAGAGCCTTTAATCACATTCTTTACCATTTGCAATCATAAAATAGTCTAATATCTTCATTTTTTCAACATACGTAGCTATTACCCTCGAAAACTAAAACTTTTGACATAGGAAAAGAGCCTTTAATCACATTCTTTACCATTTGCAATCATAAAATAGTCTAATATCTTCATTTTTTCAACATACGTAGCTATTACCCTCGAAAACTAAAACTTTTGACATAGGAAAAGAGCCTTTAATCACATTCTTTACCATTTGCAATCATAAAATAGTCTAATATCTTCATTTTTTCAACATACGTAGCTATTACCCTCGAAAACTAAAACTTTTGCATAGGAAAAGAGCCTTTAATCACATTCTTTACCATTTGCAATCATAAAATAGTCTAATATCTTCATTTTTTCAACATACGTAGCTATTACCCTCGAAAACTAAAACTTTTGACATAGGAAAAGAGCCTTTAATCACATTCTTTACCATTTGCAATCATAAAATAGTCTAATATCTTCATTTTTTCAACATACGTAGCTATTACCCTCGAAAACTAAAACTTTTGACATAGGAAAAGAGCCTTTAATCACATTCTTTACCATTTGCAATCATAAAATAGTCTAATATCTTCATTTTTTTAACATACGTAGCTATTACCCTCGAAAACTAAAACTTTTGACATAGGAAAAGAGCCTTTAATCACATTCTTTACCATTTGCAATCATAAAATAGTCTAATATCTTCATTTTTTCAACATACGTAGCTATTACCCTCGAAAACTAAAACTTTTGACATAGGAAAAGAGCCTTTAATCACATTCTTTACCATGTGCAATCATAAAATAGTCTAATATCTTCATTTTTTCAACATACGTAGCTATTACCCTCGAAAACTAAAACTTTTGACATAGGAAAAGAGCCTTTAATCACATTCTTTACCATTGCAATCATAAAATAGTCTAATATCTTCATTTTTTCAACATACGTAGCTATTACCCTCGAAAACTAAAACTTTTGACATAGGAAAAGAGCCTTTAATCACATTCTTTACCATTTGCAATCATAAAATAGTCTAATATCTTCATTTTTCCAACATACGTAGCTATTACCCTCGAAAACTAAAACTTTTGAAATAGGAAAAGAGCCTTTAATCACATTCTTTACCATTTGCAATCATAAAATAGTCTAATATCTTCATTTTTCCAACATACGTAGCTATTACCCTCGAAAACGAAAACTTTTGAAATAGGAAAAGAGCCTTTAATCACATTCATTACCATTTGCAATCATAAAATAGTCTAATATCTTCATTTTTTCAACATACGTAGCTATTACCCTCGAAAACTAAAACTTTTGCCATAGGAAAAGAGCCTTTAAGCACATTCTTTACCATTTGCAATCATAAAATAGTCTAATATCTTCATTTTTCAACATACGTAGCTATTACCCTCGAAAACTAAAACTTTTGCCATAGGAAAAGAGCCTTTAAGCACATTCTTTACCATTTGCAATCATAAAAT
>NW_027065184.1:0-22852 GCF_032884065.1 Artemia franciscana
ATTTTATGATTGCAAATGGTAAAGAATGTTATTAAAGGCTCTTTTCAACATACGTAGCTATTACCCTCGAAAACTAAAACTTTTGAAATAGGAAAAGAGCCTTTAATCACATTCTTTACCATTTGCAATCATAAAATAGTCTAATATCTTCATTTTTTCAACATAAGTAGCTATTACCCTCGAAAACTAAAACTTTTGAAATGGAAAAGAGCCTTTAATCACATTCTTTACCATGTGCAATCATAAATTTGTCTAATATCTTCATTTTTTCCACAGACATAGCTATTACCCCCGAAAACTAAAACTTTTGAAATAGGAAAAGAGCCTTTAATCACATTCTTTACCATTAGCAATCTTAAAATAGTCTAATATCTTCATTTTTTCAACATACGTAGCTATTACCCTCGAAAACTAAAACTTTTGAAATAGGAAAAGAGCCTTTAATCACATTCTTTACCATTTGTATTCATAAAATAGTCTAATATATTCATTTTTCAACATACGTAGCTATTACCCTCGAAAACTAAAACTTTTGAAATAGGAAAAGAGCCTTTAATCACATTCTTTACCATGTGCAATAATAAAATTGTCTAATATCTTCATTTTTTCAACATACATAGCTATTACCCTCGAAAACTAAAACTTTTGAAATAGGAAAATAGCCTTTAATCACATTCTTTACCTTATGCAATCATAAAATTGTCTTATTTCTTCATTTTTTCAACAGACAAAGCTATTACCCTCGAAAACTAAAACTTTTGACATAGGAAAAGAGCCTTTAATCACATTCTTTACCTATTGCAATCATAAAATAGTCTAATATCTTCATTTTTTGAACATACGTAGCTATTACCCTCGAAAACTAAAACTTTTGACATAGGAAAAGAGCCTTTAATCACATTCTTTACCATTTGCAATCATAAAATAGTCTAATATCTTCATTTTTTCAACATACGTAGCTATTACCCTCGAAAACTAAAACTTTTGACATAGGAAAAGAGCCTTTAATCACATTCTTTACCATTTGCAATCATAAAATAGTCTAATATCTTCATTTTTTCAACATACGTAGCTATTACCCTCGAAAACTAAAACTTTTGAAATAGGAAAAGAGCCTTTAATCACATTCTTTACCATGTGCAATCATAAAAATGTCTAATATCTTCATTTTTTCCACAGACAAAGCTATTACCCTCGAAAGCTAAAACTTTTGAAATAGGAAAAGAGCCTTTAATCACAATCTTTACCATGTGCAATCATAAAAGAGTCGAATATCTTCATTTTTTTAACATATGTAGCTATTACCCTCGAAAACTAAAACTTTTGAAATAGGAAAAGAGCCTTTAATCACATTCTTTACCATGTGCAATCATAAAATTGTCTAATAACTTCATTTTTCCACAGACAAAGCTATTACCCTCGAAAACTAAAACTTTTGAAATAGGAAAAGAGCCTTTAAGCACATTCTTTACCATGTGCAATCATAAAATAGTCTAATATCTTCATTTTTCCAACATACGTAGCAATTACCCTCGAAAACTAAAACTTTTGAAATAGGAAAAGAGCATTTAATCACATTCTTTACCATTTGCAATCATAAAATAGTCTAATATCTTTATTTTTTCAACATACGTAGCTATTGCCCTTGAAAACTAAAACTTTTGACATAGGAAAAGAGCCTTTAATCACATTCTTTACCATGTGCAATCATAAAATAGTCTAATATCTTCATTTTTCAACAAACATAGCTATTACCCTCGAAAACTAAAATTTTTGAAATAGGAAAAGAGCCTTTAATTACATTCTTTACCATGTGCAATCATAAAATAGTCTAATATCTTCATTTTTTCAACATACGTAGCTATTACCCTCAAGAACTAAAACTTTTGACATAGGAAAAGAGCCTTTAAGCACATTCTTTGCCATGCGAAATCATAAAATAGTCTAATATCTTCATTTTTTCAACATACGTAGCTATTACCCTCGAAAACTAAAACTTTTGAAATAGGAAAAGAGCTTTTAATCACATTCTTTACCATTTGCAATCATAAAATAGTCTAATATCTTCATTTTTTGAACATACGTAGCTATTACCCTCGAAACTAAAACTTTTGACATAAGAAAAGAGCCTTTAATCACATTCTTTACCATGTGCAATCATAAAATAGACTAATATCTTCATTTTTTCCATAGACCTAGCTATTACCTTCGAAAACTAAAACTTTTGAAATAGGAAAAGAGCCTATAATCACATTCTTTACCATTTCCAATCATAAAATAGTCTAATATCTTCATTTTTTCAACATACGTAGCTATTACCCTCGAAAACTAAAACTTTTGAAATAGGAAAAGAGCCTTTAATCACATTCTTTACCATGTGCAATCATAAAACAGTCTAATATCTTCATTTTTTCAACATACGTAGCTGTTACCCTCGAAAACTAAAACTTTTGACATAGGAAAAGACCCTTTAAGCACATTCTTTACCATGTGCAATCATAAAATAGTCTAATTTTATGATTGCACATGGTAAAGAATGTGATTAAAGGCTCTTTTCCTATTTCAAAAGTTTTAGTTTTCGAGGGTAATAGCTACGTATGTTGAAAAAATGAAGATATTAGACTGTTTTATGATTGCACATGGTAAAGAATGTGATTAAAGGCTCTTTTCCTATTTCAAAAGTTTTAGTTTTCGAGGGTAATAGCTACGTATGTTGAAAAAATGAAGATATTAGACTATTTTATGATTGGAAATGGTAAAGAATTTGATTAAAGGCTCTTTTCCTATTTCAAAAGTTTTAGTTTTCGAAGGTAATAGCTAGGTCTATGGAAAAAATGAAGATATTAGTCTATTTTATGATTGCACATGGTAAAGAATGTGAGCTACGTATAGTTTTCGAGGGTAATAGCTACGTATGTTGAAAAAATGAAGATATTAGACTATTTTATGATTTCACATGGCAAAGAATGTGCTTAAAGGCTCTTTTCCTATGTCAAAAGTTTTAGTTCTCGAGGGTAATAGCTAATTATGTTGGAAAAATGAAGATATTAGACTATTTTATGATTGCACATGGTAAAGAATGTGCTTAAAGGGTCTTTTCCTATGTCAAAAGTTTTAGTTTTCGAGGGTAACAGCTACGTATGTTGAAAAAATGAAGATACTAGACTATTTATGATTGCACATGGTAAAGAATGTCTTTAAAGGCTCTTTTCCTATTTCAAAAGTTTTAGTTTTCGAGGGTAATAGCTACGTATGTTGAAAAAATGAAGATATTAGACTATTTAAATGATTTCACATGGCAAAGAATGTGCTTAAAGGCTCTTTTCCTATGTCAAAAGTTTTAGTTCTCGAGGGTAATAGCTACGTATGTTGAAAAAATGAAGATATTAGACTATTTTATGATTGCAAATGGTAAAGAATGTGATTAAAGGCTCTTTTCCTATGTCAAAAGTTTTAGTTTTCGAGGGTAATAGCTACGTATGTTGAAAAAATGAAGATATTAGACTATTTTATGATTGCACATGGTAAAGAATGTGATTAAAGGCTCTTTTCCTATGTCAAAAGTTTTAGTTTTCGAGGGCAATAGCTACGTATGATGAAAAAATAAAGATATTAGACTATTTTATGATTGCCAATGGTAAAGAATGTGATTAAAGGCTCTTTTCCTATTTCAAAAGTTTTAGTTTTCGAGGGTAATAGCTACGTATGTTGAAAAAATGAAGATATTAGACTATTTTATAATTGCACATGGTAAAGAATGTAATTAAAGGCTCTTTTCCTCTTTCAAAAATTTGAGTTTTCGAGGGTAATAGCTACGTTTGTTGAAAAAATGAAGATATTAGACTATTTTATGATTGCAAATGGTAAAGAATGTGATTAAAGGCTCTTATCCTATTTCAAAAGTTTTAGTTTTCGAGGGTGATAGCTAGGTCTGTGGAAAAAATGAAGAAATTAGACTATTTTATGATTGCAAATGGTAAAGAATGTGATTAAAGGCTCTTTTCCTATGTAAAAATTTTAGTTTTCGAGGGTAATAGCTACGTATGTTGAAAAACTGAAGATATTAGACAAATTTATGATTGCACATGGTAAAGAATGTGATTAAAGGCTCTTTTCCTATTTCAAAAGTTTTAGTTTTCGAGGGTAATAGCTACGTATGTTGAAAAAATAAAGATATTAGACTATTTTATGATTGCAAATGGTAAAGAATGTGATTAAAGGCTCTTTTCCTATGTCAAAAGTTTTAGTTTTCGAGGGTAATAGCTACGCATGTTGAAAAAATGAAGATATTAGACTATTTATAATTGTACATGGTAAAGAATGTGATTAAAGGCTCTTTTCCTATTTCAAAAGTTTTAGTTTTCGAGGGTAATAGCTACGTATGTTGAAAAAATGAAGATATTAGACTATTTTATGATTGCAAATGGTAAAGAATGTGATTAAAGGCTCTTTTCCTATTTCAAAAGTTTTAGTTTTCAAGGGTAATAGCTAGGTCTATGGAAAAAATGAAGATATTAGTCTATTTTATGATTGCACATGGTAAAGAATGTGATTAAAGGCTCTTTTCCTATGTCAAAAGTTTTAGTTTCGAGGGTAATAGCTACGTATGTTGAAAAAATGAAGATATTAGACTATTTTATGATTGCAAATGGTAAAGAATGTCATTAAAAGCTCTTTTCCTATTTCAAAAGTTTTAGTTTTCGAGGGTAATAGCTAATTATGTTGGAAAAATGAAGATATTAGACTAATTTATGATAGCACATGGTAAAGAATGTGCTTAAAGGGTCTTTTCCTATGTCAAAAGTTTTAGTTTTCGAGGGTAACAGCTACGTAAGTTGAAAAAATGAAGATATTAGACTATTTGTGATTGCACATGGTAAAGAATGTGATTAAAGGCTCTTTTCCTATTTCAAAAGTTTTAGTTTTCGAGGGTAATAGCTACGTATGTTGAAAAAATGAAGATATTAGACTATTTTATGATTTCACATGGCAAAGAAAGTGCTTAAAGGCTCTTTTCCTATGTCAAAAGTTTTAGTTCTCGAGGGTAATAGCTACGTATGTTAAAAAAATGAAGATATTAGACTATTTTATGATTGCAAATGGTAAAGAATGTGATTAAAGTCTCTTTTCCTATGTCAAAAGTTTTAGTTTTCGAGGGTAATAGCTACGTATGTTGAAAAACTGGAGATATTAGACAATTTTATCATTGCACATGGTAAGGAATGTGATTAAAGGCTCTTTTCCTATTTCAAAAGTTTTAGTTTTCGAGGGTAATAGCTACGTATGTTGAAAAAATGAAGATATTAGACTATTTTATGATTGCACATGGTAAAGAATGTGATTAAAGGCTCTTTTCCTATGTCAAAAGTTTTAGTTTTCGAGGGCAATAGCTACGTATGTTGAAAAACTGAAGATATTAGACAAATTTATGATTGCACATGGTAAAGAATGTGATTAAAGGCTCTTTTCCTATTTCAAAAGTTTTAGTTTTCGAGGGTAATAGCTAAGTATGTTGAAAAAATGAAGATATTAGACTATTTTATGATTGCAAATGGTAAAGAATGTGATTAAAGGCTCTTTTCCTATTTCAAAAGTTTTAGTTTTCGTAGGTAATAGCTACGTATGTTCAAAAAATGAAGATTTTAGACTATTTTATGATTGCAAATGGTAAAGAATGTGATTAAAGGCTCTTTTCCTATGTCAAAAGTTTTAGTTTTCGAGGGTAATAGCTACGTATGTTGAAAAAATGAAGATATTAGAATATTTTATGATTGCACATGGTAAAGAATGTGATTAAAGAATCTTTTCCTATTTCAAAAGTTTTAGTTTTCGAGGGTAATAGCTACGTATGTTTAAAAAATGAAGATATTAAACAATTTTATGATTGCACATGGTAAAGCATGTAATTAAAGGCTCTTTATTATATTTTTCGAGGGTAACAGTTTTATGACAATTTTATGATTGCACATGGTAAAGAATGTGATTAAAGGCTCTTTTCCTATGTCAAAAGTTTTAGTTTTCGAGGGTAATAGCTACGCATGTTGAAAAAATGAAGATATTAGACTATTTATGATTGTACATGGTAAAGAATGTGATTAAAGGCTCTTTTCCTATTTCAAAAGTTTTAGTTTTCGAGGGTAATGGCTATGTATGTTGAAAAAATGAAGATATTGGACTATTTTATGATTGCAAATGGTAAAGAATGTGATTAAAGGCTCTTTTCCTATGTCAAAAGTTTTAGTTTTCGAGGGTAATAGCTACGTATGTTGAAAAAACGAAATTATTAGACAATTTTATGATTGCACATGGTAAAGAATGTGATTAAAGCTCTTTTCCTATTTCAAAAGTTTTAGTTTTCGAGGGTAATAGCTACGTATGTTGAAAAAATGAAGATATTAGACTATTTTATGATTGCAAATGGTAAAGAATGTGATTAAAGGCTCTTTTCCTATTTCAAAAGTTTTAGTTTTCGAGGGTAATGGCTATGTATGTTGAAAAAATGAAGATATTGGACTATTTTATGATTGCAAATGGTAAAGAATGTGATTAAAGGCTCTTTTCCTATGTCAAAAGTTTTAGTTTTCGAGGGTAATGGCTAGGTCTGTGGAAAAAATGAAGATATTAGACTATTTTATGATTGCACATGGTAAAGAATGTGATTAAAGGCTCTTTTCCTATGTCAAAAGTTTTAGTTTTCGAGGGTAATAGCTACGTATGTTGAAAAAATGAAGATATTAGACTATTTTATGATTGCAAATGGTAAAGAATGTGATTAAAGGCTCTTTTCCTATTTCAAAAGTTTTAGTTTTTGAGGGTAATAGCTCCGTATGTTGAAAAAATGAAGATATTAGACTATTTTATGATTGCAAATGGTAAAGAATGTGATTAAAGGCTCTTTTCCTACGTCAAAAGTTTTAGTTTTCGAGGGTAATAGCTACGTATGTGGAAAAAACGAAGATATTAGACAATTTTATGATTGCACATGGTAAAGAATATGATTAAAGGCTCTTTTCCTATTTCAAAAGTTTTAGTTTTCGAGGGTAATAGCTACGTATGTTGAAAAAATGAAGATATTAGACTATTTTATGATTGCACATGGTAAAGAATGTGATTAAAGGCTCTTTTCCTATTTCAAAAGTTTTAGTTTTCGAGGGTAATAGCTAGGTCTGTGGAAAAAAATGAAGATATTAGACTATTTTATGATTGCACATGGTAAAGAATGTGATTAAAGGCTCTTTTCCTGTGTCAAAAGTTTTAGTTTTCAAGGGTAATAGCTACGTATGTTGAAAAAATGAAGATATTAGACTATTTTATGATTGCAAATGGTAAAGAATGTGATTAAAGGCTCTTTTCCTATTTCAAAAGTTTTAGTTTTTGAGGGTAATAGCTACGTATGTTGAAAAAATGAAGATATTAGACTATTTTATGATTGCAAATGGTAAAGAATGTGATTAAAGGCTCTTTTCCTACGTCAAAAGTTTTAGTTTTCGAGGGTAATAGCTACGTATGTTGAAAAAATGAAGATATTAGACAATTTTATGATTGCACATGGTAGAGAATGTGATTAAAGGCTCTTTTCCTCTTTCAAAAGTTTTAGTTTTCGAGAGTAATAGCTACGTATGTTGAAAAAATGAAGATATTAGACTGTTTTATGATTGCACATGGTAAAGAATGTGATTAAAGGCTCTTTTCCTATTTCAAAAGTTTTAGTTTTCGAGGGTAATAGCTACTTATGTTGAAAAAATGAAGATATTAGACTATTTTATGATTGCAAATGGTAAAGAATGTGATTAAAGGCTCTTTTCCTATTTCAAAAGTTTTAGTTTTCGAGGGTAATAGCTAGATCTATGGAAAAAATGAAGATATTAGTCTATTTTATGATTGCACATGGTAAAGAATGTGATTAAAGGCTCTTTTCTTATGTCAAAAGTTTTAGTTTCAAGGGTAATAGCTACGTATGTTGAAAAAATGAAGATATTAGACTATTTTATGATTGCAAATGGTAAAGAATGTGATTAAAAGCTCTTTTCCTATTTCAAAAGTTTTAGTTTTCGAGGGTAATAGCTAATTATGTTGGAAAAATGAAGATATTAGACTATTTTATGATTGCACATGGTAAAGAATGTGCTTAAAGGGTCTTTTCCTATGTCACAAGTTTTAGCTTTCGAGGGTAACAGCTACGTATGTTGAAAAAATGAAGATATTAGACTATTTATGATTGCACATGGAAAAGAATGTGATTAAAGGCTCTTTTCCTATTTCAAAAGTTTTAGTTTTCGAGGGTAATAGCTACGTATGTTGAAAAAATGAAGATATTAGACTATTTTATGATTTCACATGGCAAAGAATGTGCTTAAAGGCTCTTTTCCTATGTCAAAAGTTTTAGTTTCGAGGGTAATAGCTACGTATGTTGAAAAAATGAAGATATTAGACTATTTTATGATTGCAAATGGTAAAGAATGTGATTAAAGGCTCTTTTCCTATGTCAAAAGTTTTAGTTTTCGAGGGTAATAGCTACGTATGCTGAAAAACTGGAGATATTAGACAATTTTATGATTGCACATGGTAAAGAATGTAATTAAAGGCTCTTTTCCTATTTCAAAAATTTTAGTTTTCGAGGGTAATAGCTACGTTTGTCGAAAAAATTAAGATATTAGACTATTTTATGATTGCAAATGGTAAAGAATGTGATTAAAGGCTCTTATCCTATTTCAAAAGTTTTAGTTTTCGAGGGTAATAGCTAGGTCTGTGAAAAAAATGAAGTTATTAGACAATTTTATGATTGCACATGGTAAAGAATGTGATTAAAGGCTCTTTTCCTATTTCAAAAATTTTAGTTTTCGAGGGTAATAGCTACGTTTGTCGAAAAAATTAAGATATTAGACTATTTTATGATTGCAAATGGTAAAGAATGTGATTAAAGGCTCTTATCCTATTTCAAAAGTTTTAGTTTTCGAGGGTAATAGCTAGGTCTGTGGAAAAAATGAAGATATTAGACTATTTTATGATTGCACATGGTAAAGAATGTGATTAAAGGCTCTTTTCCTATTTCAAAAGTTTTAGTTTTCGAGGGTAATAGCTACGTATGTTGAAAAAATGAAGATATTAGACTATTTTATGATTGCACATGGTAAAGAATGTGATTAAAGGCTCTTTTCCTATTTCAAAAGTTTTAGTTTTCGAGGGTAATAGCTACGTATGTTGAAAAAATGAAGATATTAGACTATTTTATGATTGCAAATGGTAAAGAATGTATTAAAGGGTCTTTTCCTATTTCAAAAGTTTTAGTTTTCGAGGGTAATAGCTACGTTTGTTGAAAAAATGAAGATATTAGACTAATTTTATGATTGCAAATGGTAAAGAATGTGATTAAAGGCTCTTTTCCTATTTCAAAAGTTTTAGTTTTCGAGGGTAATAGCTACGTATGTTGAAAAAATGAAGATATTAGACTATTTTAATTGCAAATGGTAAAGAATGTGATTAAAGGCTCTTTTCCTATTTCAAAAGTTTTAGTTTTCGAGGGTAATAGCTACGTATGTTGAAAAAATGAAGATATTAGACTATTTTATGATTGCAAATGGTAAAGAATGTGATTAAAGGCTCTTTTCCTATTTCAAAAGTTTTAGTTTTCGAGGGTAATAGCTACGTATGTTGAAAAAATGAAGATATTAGACTATTTTATGATTGCACATGGTAAAGAATGTGATTAAAGGCTCTTTTCCTATTTCAAAAGTTTTAGTTTTCGAGGGTAATAGCTATGTGTTGAAAAAATGAAGATATTAGACTATTTTATGATTGCACATGGTAAAGAATGTGATTAAAGGCTCTTTTCCTATTTCAAAAGTTTTAGTTTTCGAGGGTAATAGCTACGTTAGTTGAAAAAAAGAAGATATTAGTCTATTTTATGATTGCAAATGGTAAAGAATGTGATTAAAGGCTCTTTTCCTATGTCAAAAGTTTTAGTTTTCGAGGGTAATAGTTTTAGTTTTCGAGGGCAAGTTTATGATTGCACATGGTAAAGAATGTGATTAAAGGCTCTTTTCCTATTTCAAAAGTTTTAGTTTTCGAGGGTAATAGCTACGTATGTTGAAAAAATGAAGATATTAGACTATTTTATGATTGCACATGGTAAAGAATGTGATTAAAGGCTCTTTTCCTATGTCAAAAGTTTTAGTTTTCGAGGGTAATAGCTAAGTATGTTGGAAAAATGAAAATATTAGACTATTTTATGATTGCACATGGTAAAGAATGTGCTAAAAGGCTCTTTTCCTATTTCAAAAGTTTTAGTTTTCGAGGGTAATAGCTACATGTTGAAAAAATGAAGATATTAGACTATTTTATGATTGCACATGGTAAAGAATGTGATTAAAGGCTCTTTTCCTATTTCAAAAGTTTTAGTTTTCGAGGGTAATAGCTACGTATGTTGAAAAAATGAAGATATTAGACTATTTTATGATTGCAATGGTAAAGAATGTGATTAAAGGCTCTTTTCCTATGTCAAAAGTTTTAGTTTTCGAGGGTAATAGCTACGTATGTTGAAAAAATGAAGATATTAGACTATTTTATGATTGCACATGGTAAAGAATGTGATTAAAGGCTCTTTTCCTATTTCAAAAGTTTTAGTTTTCGAGGGTAATAGCTACGTATGTTGAAAAAATGAAGATATTAGACTATTTTATGATTGCACATGGTAAAGAATGTGATTAAAGGCTCTTTTCCTATGTCAAAAGTTTTAGTTTTCGAGGGTAATAGCTAGTCTGTTGAAAAAATGAAGATATTAGACTATTTTATGATTGCACATGGTAAAGAATGTGATTAAAGGCTCTTTTCCTATTTCAAAAGTTTTAGTTTTCGAGGGTAATAGCTACGTATGTTGAAAAAATGAAGATATTAGACTATTTTATGATTGCACATGGTAAAGAATGTGATTAAAGGCTCTTTTCCTATTTCAAAAGTTTTAGTTTTCGAGGGTAATAGCTACGTATGTTGAAAAAATGAGATATTAGACTATTTTATGATTGCACATGGTAAAGAATGTGATTAAAGGCTCTTTTCCTATTTCAAAAGTTTTAGTTTTCGAGGGTAATAGCTACGTATGTTGAAAAAATGAAGATATTAGACTATTTTATGATTGCACATGGTAAAGAATGTGATTAAAGGCTCTTTTCCTATTTCAAAAGTTTTAGTTTTCGAGGGTAATAGCTACGTATGTTGAAAAAATGAAGATATTAGACTTTTTATGATTGCACATGGTAAAGAATGTGATTAAAGGCTCTTTTCCTATTTCAAAAGTTTTAGTTTTCGAGGGTAATAGCTACGTATGTTGAAAAAATGAAGATATTAGACTATTTTATGATTGCAAATGGTAAAGAATGTGATTAAAGGCTCTTTTCCTATTTCAAAAGTTTTAGTTTTCGAGGGTAATAGCTACGTCTATGGAAAAAATGAAGATATTAGACTATTTTATGATTGCAAATGGTAAAGAATGTGATTAAAGGCTCTTTTCCTATGTCAAAAGTTTTAGTTTTCGAGGGTAATAGCTACGTATGTTGAAAAAATGAAGATATTAGACTATTTTATGATTGCAATGGTAAAGAATGTGATTAAAGGCTCTTTTCCTATTTCAAAAGTTTTAGTTTTCGAGGGTAATAGCTACTATGTTGAAAAAATGAAGATATTAGACTATTTTATGATTGCACATGGTAAAGAATGTGATTAAAGGCTCTTTTCCTATTTCAAAAGTTTTAGTTTTCGAGGGTAATAGCTACGTATGGAAAAAATGAAGATATTAGACTATTTTATGATTGCACATGGTAAAGAATGTGATTAAAGGCTCTTTTCCTATTTCAAAAGTTTTAGTTTTCGAGGGTAATAGCTACGTATGTGAAAAAATGAAGATATTAGACTATTTTATGATTGCACATGGTAAAGAATGTGATTAAAGGCTCTTTTCCTATTTCAAAAGTTTTAGTTTTCGAGGGTAATAGCTACGTATGTTGAAAAAATGAAGATATTAGACTATTTTATGATTTCGCATGGCAAAGAATGTGCTTAAAGACTCTTTTCCTATGTCAAAAGTTTTAGTTCTCGAGGGTAATAGCTACGTATGTTGAAAAAATGAAGATATTAGACTATTTTATGATTGCAAATGGTAAAGAATGTGATTAAAGGCTCTTTTCCTATGTCAAAAGTTTTAGTTTTCGAGGGTAATAGCTACGTATGTTGAAAAACTGAAGATATTAGACAATTTTATGATTGCACATGGTAAAGAATGTGATTAAAGGCTCTTTTCCTATTTCAAAAGTTTTAGTTTTCGAGGGTAATAGCTACGTATGTTGAAAAAATGAAGATATTAGACTATTTTATGATTGCACATGGTAAAGAATGTGATTAAAGGCTCTTTTCCTATTTCAAAAGTTTTAGTTTTCGAGGGTAATAGCTATGTTTGTTGAAAAATGAAGATATTAGACTATTTTATGATTGCAAATGGTAAAGAATGTGATTAAAGGCTCTTTTCCTATTTCAAAAGTTTTAGTTTTCGAGGGTAATAGCTTTGTCTGTGGAAAAAATGAAGATATTAGACATTTTATGATTGCACATGGTAAAGAATGTGATTAAAGGCTCTTTTCCTATGTCAAAAGTTTTAGTTTTCGAGGGTAATAGCTACGTATGTTGAAAAAATGAAGATATTAGACTATTTTATGATTGCAAATGGTAAAGAATGTGATTAAAGGCTCTTTTCCTATTTCAAAAGTTTTAGTTTTCGAGGGTAATAGCTACGTATGTTGAAAAAATGAAGATATTAGACTATTTTATGATTGCACATGGTAAAGAATGTGATTAAAGGCTCTTTTCCTATGTCAAAAGTTTTAGTTTTCGAGGGTAATAGCTACGTATGTTGAAAAAATGAAGATATTAGACTATTTTATGATTGCACATGGTAAAGAATGTGATTAAAGGCTCTTTTCCTATTTCAAAAGTTTTAGTTTTCGAGGGTAATAGCTACGTATGTTGAAAAAATGAAGATATTAGACTATTTTATGATTGCACATGGTAAAGAATGTGATTAAAGGCTCTTTTCCTATTTCAAAAGTTTTAGTTTTCGAGGGTAATAGCTACGTATGTTGAAAAAATGAAGATATTAGACTATTTTATGATTGCAATGGTAAAGAATGTGATTAAAGGCTCTTTTCCTATTTCAAAAGTTTTAGTTTTCGAGGGTAATAGCTACGTATGTTGAAAAAATGAAGATATTAGACTATTTTATGATTGCAATGGTAAAGAATGTGATTAAAGGCTCTTTTCCTATTTCAAAAGTTTTAGTTTTCGAGGGTAATAGCTACGTCTGTTGAAAAAATGAAGATATTAGACATTTTATGATTGCACATGGTAAAGAATGTGATTAAAGGCTCTTTTCCTATTTCAAAAGTTTTAGTTTTCGAGGGTAATAGCTACGTATGTTGAAAAAATGAAGATATTAGACTATTTTATGATTGCAATGGTAAAGAATGTGATTAAAGGCTCTTTTCCTATTTCAAAAGTTTTAGTTTTCGAGGGTAATAGCTACGTATGTTAAAAAAATGAAGATATTAGACTATTTTATGATTGCAAATGGTAAAGAATGTGATTAAAGGCTCTTTTCCTATGTCAAAAGTTTTAGTTTTCGAGGGTAATAGCTACGTATGTTGAAAAAATGAAGATATTAGACAATTTTATGATTGCACATGGTAAAGAATGTGATTAAAGACTCTTTTCCTATTTCAAAAGTTTTAGTTTTCGAGGGTAAACAAAACTATGTATGTTGAAAAAATGAAGATATTAGAATATTTTATGATTGCACATGGTAAAGAATGTGATTAAAGGCTCTTTTCCTATTTCAAAAGTTTTAGTTTTCGAGGGTAATAGCTACGTATGTTTAAAAAATGAAGATATTAGACTATTTTATGATTGCACATGGTAAAGAATGTGATTAAAGGCTCTTTTCCTATTTCAAAAGTTTTAGTTTTCGAGGGTAATAGCTACGTATGTGAAAAAATGAAGATATTTATTTTATGATTGCACATGGTAAAGAATGTGATTAAAGGCTCTTTTCCTATTTAAAAAGTTTTAGTTTTCGAGGGTAATAGCTACGTATGTTGAAAAAATGAAGATATTAGACTATTTTATGATTGCACATGGTAAAGAATGTGATTAAAGGCTCTTTTCCTATTTCAAAAGTTTTAGTTTTCGAGGGTAATAGCTACGTATGTTGAAAAAATGAAGATATTAGACTATTTTATGATTGCAAATGGTAAAGAATGTGATTAAAGGCTCTTTTCCTATGTCAAAAGTTTTAGTTTTCGAGGGTAATAGCTACGTATGTTGAAAAAATGAAGATATTAGACTATTTTATGATTGCACATGGTAAAGAATGTGATTAAAGGCTCTTTTCCTATTTCAAAAGTTTTAGTTTTCGAGGGTAATAGCTACGTATGTTGAAAAAATGAAGATATTAGACTATTTTATGATTGCACATGGTAAAGAATGTGATTAAAGGCTCTTTTCCTATTTCAAAAGTTTTAGTTTTCGAGGGTAATAGCTACGTATGTTGAAAAAATGAAGATATTAGACTATTTTATGATTGCAATGGTAAAGAATGTGATTAAAGGCTCTTTTCCTATTTCAAAAGTTTTAGTTTTCGAGGGTAATAGCTACGTATGTTGAAAAAATGAAGATATTAGACTATTTTATGATTGCACATGGTAAAGAATGTGATTAAAGGCTCTTTTCCTATTTCAAAAGTTTTAGTTTTCGAGGGTAATAGCTACGTATGTTGAAAAAATGAAGATATTAGACTATTTTATGATTGCACATGGTAAAGAATGTGATTAAAGGCTCTTTTCCTATTTCAAAAGTTTTAGTTTTCGAGGGTAATAGCTACGTATGTTGGAAAAAATGAAGATATTAGACTATTTTATGATTGCACATGGTAAAGAATGTGATTAAAGGCTCTTTTCCTATTTCAAAAGTTTTAGTTTTCGAGGGTAATAGCTGTATGTTGAAAAAATGAAGATATTAGACTATTTTATGATTGCACATGGTAAAGAATGTGATTAAAGGCTCTTTTCCTATTTCAAAAGTTTTAGTTTTCGAGGGTAATAGCTACGTATGTTGAAAAAATGAAGATATTAGACATTTTATGATTGCACATGGTAAAGAATGTGATTAAAGGCTCTTTTCCTATTTCAAAAGTTTTAGTTTTCGAGGGTAATAGCTACGTATGTTGAAAAAATGAAGATATTAGACTTTTTATGATTGCACATGGTAAAGAATGTGATTAAAGGCTCTTTTCCTATGTCAAAAGTTTTAGTTTTCGAGGGTAATAGCTACGTATGTTGAAAAAATGAAGATATTAGACTATTTTATGATTGCAATGGTAAAGAATGTGATTAAAGGCTCTTTTCCTATTTCAAAAGTTTTAGTTTTCGAGGGTAATAGCTACGTCTATGGAAAAAATGAAGATATTAGACAATTTTATGATTGCACATGGTAAAGAATGTGATTAAAGGCTCTTTTCCTATTTCAAAAGTTTTAGTTTTCGAGGGTAATAGCTACGTATGTTGAAAAAATGAAGATATTAGACTATTTTATGATTGCACATGGTAAAGAATGTGATTAAAGGCTCTTTTCCTATTTCAAAAGTTTTAGTTTTCGAGGGTAATAGCTACGTATGTTGAAAAAATGAAGATATTAGACTATTTTATGATTGCACAATGGTAAAGAATGTGATTAAAGGCTCTTTTCCTATTTCAAAAGTTTTAGTTTTCGAGGGTAATAGCTACGTATGTTGAAAAAATGAAGATATTAGACTATTTTATGATTGCAAATGGTAAAGAATGTGATTAAAGGCTCTTTTCCTATTTCAAAAGTTTTAGTTTTCGAGGGTAATAGCTACGTATGTTGAAAAAATGAAGATATTAGACTATTTTATGATTGCAAATGGTAAAGAATGTGATTAAAGGCTCTTTTCCTATGTCAAAAGTTTTAGTTTTCGAGGGTAATAGCTACGTATGTTGAAAAAATGAAGATATTAGACAATTTTATGATTGCACATGGTAAAGAATGTGATTAAAGGCTCTTTTCCTATTTCAAAAGTTTTAGTTTTCGAGGGTAATAGCTACGTATGTTGAAAAAATGAAGATATTAGACTATTTTATGATTGCACATGGTAAAGAATGTGATTAAAGGCTCTTTTCCTATTTCAAAAGTTTTAGTTTTCGAGGGTAATAGCTACGTATGTTGAAAAAATGAAGATATTAGACTATTTTATGATTGCACATGGTAAAGAATGTGATTAAAGGCTCTTTTCCTATTTCAAAAGTTTTAGTTTTCGAGGGTAATAGCTACGTATGTTGAAAAAATGAAGATATTAGACTATTTTATGATTGCACATGGTAAAGAATGTGATTAAAGGCTCTTTTCCTATTTCAAAAGTTTTAGTTTTCGAGGGTAATAGCTACGTTGTTGAAAAATGAAGATATTAGACTATTTTATGATTGCACATGGTAAAGAATGTGATTAAAGGCTCTTTTCCTATTTCAAAAGTTTTAGTTTTCGAGGGTAATAGCTAGTCTGGGAAAAAATGAAGATATTAGACTATTTTATGATTGCACATGGTAAAGAATGTGATTAAAGGCTCTTTTCCTATTTCAAAAGTTTTAGTTTTCGAGGGTAATAGCTACGTATGTTGAAAAAATGAAGATATTAGACTATTTTATGATTGCAAATGGTAAAGAATGTGATTAAAGGCTCTTTTCCTATTTCAAAAGTTTTAGTTTTCGAGGGTAATAGCTACGTATGTTGGAAAAAATGAAGATATTAGACTATTTTATGATTGCACATGGTAAAGAATGTGATTAAAGGCTCTTTTCCTATGTCAAAAGTTTTAGTTTTCGAGGGTAATAGCTACGTTGTTGAAAAAATGAAGATATTAGACATTTTATGATTGCACATGGTAAAGAATGTGATTAAAGGCTCTTTTCCTATTTCAAAAGTTTTAGTTTTCGAGGGTAATAGCTACGTATGTTGAAAAAATGAAGATATTAGACTATTTTATGATTGCACATGGTAAAGAATGTGATTAAAGGCTCTTTTCCTATTTCAAAAGTTTTAGTTTTCGAGGGTAATAGCTACGTCTGTGGAAAAAATGAAGATATTAGACTATTTTATGATTGCACATGGTAAAGAATGTGATTAAAGGCTCTTTTCCTATGTCAAAAGTTTTAGTTTTCGAGGGTAATAGCTTTGTCTGTTGAAAAAATGAAGATATAAGACAATTTTATGATTGCACATGGTAAAGAATGTGATTAAAGGCTCTTTTCCTATTTCAAAAGTTTTAGTTTTCGAGGGTAATAGCTACGTATGTTGAAAAAATGAAGATATTAGACTATTTTATGATTGCACATGGTAAAGAATGTGATTAAAGGCTCTTTTCCTATTTCAAAAGTTTTAGTTTTCGAGGGTAATAGCTACGTATGTTGAAAAAATGAAGATATTAGACTATTTTATGATTGCACATGGTAAAGAATGTAATTAAAGGCTCTTTTCCTATTTCAAAAATTTTAGTTTTCGAGGGTAATAGCTACGTATGTTGAAAAAATGAAGATATTAGACTATTTTATGATTGCAAATGGTAAAGAATGTGATTAAAGGCTCTTTTCCTATTTCAAAAGTTTTAGTTTTCGAGGGTAATAGCTACGTATGTTGAAAAAATGAAGATATTAGACTATTTTATGATTGCACATGGTAAAGAATGTGATTAAAGGCTCTTTTCCTATTTCAAAAGTTTTAGTTTTCGAGGGTAATAGCTACGTATGTTGAAAAAATGAAGATATTAGACTATTTTATGATTGCACATGGTAAAGAATGTGATTAAAGGCTCTTTTCCTATTTCAAAAGTTTTAGTTTTCGAGGGTAATAGCTACGTATGTTGAAAAAATGAAGATATTAGACTATTTTATGATTGCAAATGGTAAAGAATGTGATTAAAGGCTCTTTTCCTATTTCAAAAGTTTTAGTTTTCGAGGGTAATAGCTACGTATGTTGAAAAAATAAGATATTAGACATTTTATGATTGCACATGGTAAAGAATGTGATTAAAGGCTCTTTTCCTATTTCAAAAGTTTTAGTTTTCGAGGGTAATAGCTACTATGTTGAAAAAATGAAGATATTAGACTATTTTATGATTGCACATGGTAAAGAATGTGATTAAAGGCTCTTTTCCTATTTCAAAAGTTTTAGTTTTCGAGGGTAATAGCTACGTATGTTTAAAAAATGAAGATATTAGACTATTTTATGATTGCACATGGTAAAGAATGTGATTAAAGGCTCTTTTCCTATTTCAAACGTTTTAGTTTTCGAGGGTAATAGCTACGTATGTGAAAAAATGAAGATATTAGACTATTTTATGATTGCACATGGTAAAGAATGTAATTAAAGGCTCTTTTCCTATTTCAAAAGTTTTAGTTTTCGAGGGTAATAGCTACGTATGTTGAAAAAATGAAGATATTAGACTATTTTATGATTGCACATGGTAAAGAATGTGATTAAAGGCTCTTTTCCTATTTCAAAAGTTTTAGTTTTCGAGGGTAATAGCTACGTTGCTGAAAAAATGAAGATATTAGACTATTTTATGATTGCACATGGTAAAGAATGTGATTAAAGGCTCTTTTCCTATTTCAAAAGTTTTAGTTTTCGAAGGGTAATAGCTACGTATGTTGAAAAAATGAAGATATTAGACTATTTTATGATTGCAAATGGTAAAGAATGTGATTAAAGGCTCTTTTCCTATTTCAAAAGTTTTAGTTTTCGAGGGTAATAGCTACGTATGTTGAAAAAATGAAGATATTAGACTATTTTATGATTGCATATGGTAAAGAATGTGATTAAAGGCTCTTTTCCTATTTCAAAAGTTTTAGTTTTCGAGGGTAATAGCTACATATGCTGAAAAAATGAAGATATTAGACTATTTTATGATTGCACATGGTAAAGAATGTGATTAAAGGCTCTTTTCCTATTTCAAAAGTTTTAGTTTTCGAGGGTAATAGCTACGTATATTGAAAAAATGAAGATATTAGACTATTTTATGATTGCAAATGGTAAAGAATGTGATTAAAGGCTCTTTTCCTATGTCAAAAGTTTTAGTTTTCAAGGGCAATAGCTACGTATGTTGAAAAAATGAAGATATTAGACTATTTTATGATTGCAAATGGTAAAGAATGTGATTAAAGGCTCTTTTCCTATTTCAAAAGTTTTAGTTTTCGAGGGTAATAGCTACGTATGTTGGAAAAATGAAGATATTAGACTATTTTATGATTGCACATGGTAAAGAATGTGATTAAAGGCTCTTTTCCTATTTCAAAAGTTTTAGTTTTCGAGGGTAATAGCTACGTTGTCTGAAAAAATGAAGATATTAGACTATTTTATGATTGCACATGGTAAAGAATGTGATTAAAGGCTCTTTTCCTATTTCAAAAGTTTTAGTTTTCGAGGGTAATAGCTACGTATGTTAAAAAATGAAGATATTAGACTATTTTATGATTGCAATGGTAAAGAATGTGATTAAAGGCTCTTTTCCTATTTCAAAAGTTTTAGTTTTCGAGGGTAATAGCTACGTATGTTGAAAAAATGAAGATATTAGACTATTTTATGATTGCACATGGTAAAGAATGTGATTAAAGGCTCTTTTCCTATTTCAAAAGTTTTAGTTTTCGAGGGTAATAGCTACGTATGTTGAAAAAATGAAGATATTAGACTATTTTATGATTGCACATGGTAAAGAATGTGATTAAAGGCTCTTTTCCTATTTCAAAAGTTTTAGTTTTCGAGGGTAATAGCTACGTATGTTGAAAAAATGAAGATATTAGACTATTTTATGATTGCAAATGGTAAAGAATGTGATTAAAGGCTCTTTTCCTATTTCAAAAGTTTTAGTTTTCGAGGGTAATAGCTACTATGTTGAAAAAATGAAGATATTAGACTATTTTATGATTGCAAATGGTAAAGAATGTGATTAAAGGCTCTTTTCCTATTTCAAAAGTTTTAGTTTTCGAGGGTAATAGCTACGTATGTTGAAAAAATGAAGATATTAGACTATTTTATGATTGCACATGGTAAAGAATGTGATTAAAGGCTCTTTTCCTATTTCAAAAGTTTTAGTTTTCGAGGGTAATAGCTATGTATGTGAAAAAATGAAGATATTAGACTATTTTATGATTGCACATGGTAAAGAATGTGATTAAAGGCTCTTTTCCTATTTCAAAAGTTTTAGTTTTCGAGGGTAATAGCTACGTATGTTGAAAAAATGAAGATATTAGACTATTTTATGATTGCACATGGTAAAGAATGTGATTAAAGGCTCTTTTCCTATTTCAAAAGTTTTAGTTTTCGAGGGTAATAGCTACGTATGTTGAAAAAATGAAGATATTAGACTATTTTATGATTGCACATGGTAAAGAATGTGATTAAAGGCTCTTTTCCTATTTCAAAAGTTTTAGTTTTCGAGGGTAATAGCTACGTATGTTGAAAAAATGAAGATATTAGACTATTTTATGATTGCACATGGTAAAGAATGTGATTAAAGGCTCTTTTCCTATTTCAAAAGTTTTAGTTTTCGAGGGTAATAGCTACGTATGTGAAAAAATGAAGATATTAGACTATTTTATGATTGCACATGGTAAAGAATGTGATTAAAGGCTCTTTTCCTATTTCAAAAGTTTTAGTTTTCGAGGGTAATAGCTACGTATGTTGAAAAAATGAAGATATTAGACTATTTTATGATTGCAAATGGTAAAGAATGTGATTAAAGGCTCTTTTCCTATTTCAAAAGTTTTAGTTTTCGAGGGTAATAGCTACGTATGTTGAAAAAATGAAGATATTAGACTATTTTATGATTGCATATGGTAAAGAATGTGATTAAAGGCTCTTTTCCTATTTCAAAAGTTTTAGTTTTCGAGGGTAATAGCTACGTATGTGAAAAAATGAAGATATTAGACTATTTTATGATTGCACATGGTAAAGAATGTGATTAAAGGCTCTTTTCCTATTTCAAAAGTTTTAGTTTTCGAGGGTAATAGCTACGTATGTTGAAAAAATGAAGATATTAGACTATTTTATGATTGCAAATGGTAAAGAATGTGATTAAAGGCTCTTTTCCTATTTCAAAAGTTTTAGTTTTCGAAGGGTAATAGCTATGTATGCTGAAAAAATGAAGATATTAGACTATTTTATGATTGCAAATGGTAAAGAATGTGATTAAAGGCTCTTTTCCTATTTCAAAAGTTTTAGTTTTCGAGGGTAATAGCTACGTATGTTGGAAAAAATGAAGATATTAGACTATTTTATGATTGCACATGGTAAAGAATGTGATTAAAGGCTCTTTTCCTATTTCAAAAGTTTTAGTTTTCGAGGGTAATAGCTACGTATGTTAAAAAAATGAAGACATTAGACTATTTTATGATTGCACATGGTAAAGAATGTGATTAAAGGCTCTTTTCTATTTCAAAAGTTTTAGTTTTCGAGGGTAATAGCTACATATGTTAAAAAAATGAAGATATTAGACTATTTTATGATTGCACATGGTAAAGAATGTGATTAAAGGCTCTTTTCCTATTTCAAAAGTTTTAGTTTTCGAGGGTAATAGCTACGTTGTTGAAAAAATGAAGATATTAGACTATTTTATGATTGCAATGGTAAAGAATGTGATTAAAGGCTCTTTTCCTATTTCAAAAGTTTTAGTTTTCGAGGGTAATAGCTACGTATGTTGAAAAAATGAAGATATTAGACTATTTTATGATTGCAAATGGTAAAGAATGTGATTAAAGGCTCTTTTCCTATTTCAAAAGTTTTAGTTTTCGAGGGTAATAGCTACGTATGTTGAAAAAATGAAGATATTAGACTATTTTATGATTGCAAATGGTAAAGAATGTGATTAAAGGCTCTTTTCCTATGTCAAAAGTTTTAGTTTTCGAGGGTAATAGCTACGTATGTTGAAAAAATGAAGATATTAGACTATTTTATGATTGCAATGGTAAAGAATGTGATTAAAGGCTCTTTTCCTATTTCAAAAGTTTTAGTTTTCGAGGGTAATAGCTACGTATGTTAAAAAATGAAGATATAAGACTTTTATGATTGCACATGGTAAAGAATGTGATTAAAGGCTCTTTTCCTATTTCAAAAGTTTTAGTTTTCGAGGGTAATAGCTACGTATGTTGAAAAAATGAAGATATTAGACTATTTTATGATTGCACATGGTAAAGAATGTGATTAAAGGCTCTTTTCCTATTTCAAAAGTTTTAGTTTTCGAGGGTAATAGCTACGTATGTTGAAAAAATGAAGATATTAGACTATTTTATGATTGCACAAATGGTAAAGAATGTGATTAAAGGCTCTTTTCCTATTTCAAAAGTTTTAGTTTTCGAGGGTAATAGCTACGTATGTTGAAAAAATGAAGATATTAGACTATTTTATGATTGCAAATGGTAAAGAATGTGATTAAAGGCTCTTTTCCTATTTCAAAAGTTTTAGTTTTCGGGTAATAGCTATGTCTGTGAAAAAATGAAGATATTAGACTATTTATGATTGCACATGGTAAAGAATGTGATTAAAGGCTCTTTTCCTATTTCAAAAGTTTTAGTTTTCGAGGGTAATAGCTACGTATGTTGAAAAATGAAGATATTAGACTATTTTATGATTGCAAATGGTAAAGAATGTGATTAAAGGCTCTTTTCCTATTTCAAAAGTTTTAGTTTTCGAGGGTAATAGCTACGTATGTTGAAAAAATGAAGATATTAGACTATTTTATGATTGCAAATGG
>NW_027065185.1:0-22831 GCF_032884065.1 Artemia franciscana
TTTGGCCTGTAAAAAAGGGGAAAATGAACGAGCCACTTACTCAGAGAAGGAAAAAAATAATCACTTACTCACAGAGAGAAGAGCAAAAAGGAGAAGAGAGGAAAGTATAAATAAAATGAAAAACTATAGAAAACAAAACTAAATAGACTAATAGATTGAACAGACTAAATTAATTAAGTATATCTGTAGAAAAAATAGACTCCAATGAAATAATCAAGAAATACATATGCATACATACACGCATATACACATATAAAAAGAGATAAAATAATTTCTAAGAAGCCAATGAATTTTTAATAATTTTTTTGAACAAACCGAATGAGTGGCACCTTCGAGCTGATTCGGGCAACTTATTCCATACAATGTAACTCGCAATTAAAGGATTAAAGTCTGACCTTACACAAGGAGTAAAAGGAACTTGAATATGATTTTCGGTATTGCGAAGCTTATAATTATTCTGATCAGAGGTGAAAGATGGCTGAACACTTAGGGGACGGGGGAGGTCACCATGAAGCTGAGAAAAAGTAAAACATGCACACGAAAGAATATACAGTGACTCGAGATCAAGTAATGGGATAACTCTTGAACGGTTAGTTTCCTTAATGAGGTTTCTAGCTTTATTATAAACCTTAGAAAGTGGTATTAACAGTGAAGGAAAGGTTGACATCCATACTATTGGACAGTAGGAAACGTAAGATCGGATCAAGGAGTGAAAAAGGATTTCCAAAATTGATCCGACCAGATAAACTAGAAATCAAGACAGGCAAGACAGACATACTGACCATACAGACAGACAGAAAGACCAGATAGACAGACAGACGAGAATGAAAAACACACCAGACAGAAATTCAGACAGACAGACAGACAAGATATCCAGACAGATAGACACACCAGAAAGACAGACAGACCAGACAGAAAAACTAATTTGACAGACAAGACAGACAAGAAAGACAGACAGAGAGACAAAACGACAGACAGACCAGACAACCAAACAGACTATTAGGAAAGACAGACCAGAGAGACAGACAAACAAGACAGACATGCAAGACAGAGAGACAGACAAGACGAACAGACAGACCAAACACAGTCAGAAAGTCTGTCTTGTCGTTCTGTCTAACTAACTGGTGTGTCTGGTCAATCTGGTCTATGTGTCTCTCTGATCTGTCTGATCGAAGTGTCAAGACAGACAGACAGATTAGAGAAATAGACATACCATGCAGACAGATAGACTGACATATAGACCAAACAGACTTGACAAACAGACAGACCAGACAAACCGACACAAAGATAGACAAACCAGAAGAAATACAGACAGACAAGACAGAAAGGCAATTAAGACACTGAAACAGACCAAAAATGCCGACAGACGGACAGAAGAGAAACATAGACAAATAAGACAGACAGAGAGACAGACAGACAGAAAAATAGACCAGACCGACAGGAAGAACGGATGGACAGAAACACAAGACAGAAACACCAGATTGACAAGACAGATCAGAGAGACCAGACAGACCAGACAGGCAGAGAGAAAAACTGGACAAACAGAAAGAACAGACGGACAGAAAGATCAGACTGAAAGACAGACAAGACAGGCATACAACCAAGACAGAAAAACAGACAAGAAAGACAGACAGACCAGACAAACGGACAGACCAGACAGACCAGACGGACGGACAGACCAGACGGAAAGACCAGACATACAGACAGACAAGACAGACACACAGACCAAAAAGACCAGACAGACAGACAGACAAGACAAACAGACAGGTTAGACAGACAAATAGACGAAACAGACAGAAAGTCCAGACAACCAGACACACCAAACACACAAACAGACAAGACCGACAGACGGATCGAACAGACAGCCAGAAAAGACAATAGATAGACAAAACAGGTAGAAAAAGCCAACACATATACAGAAAGACGAGACAGACAGAGAGACCAGATGTACCAGACAGAAAGTTAGGCTGTCTGGACAGACAAGAAGAGTGGATAGACTGACAAACAAGAAAGGAAGACCAGAGAGACCACAAAGATTAGACAGACTAGACTGATCAAAAAGGTAGACAGAAAGACAAGACAGACAGAAAGACTAGACAGACAGATATATCAGACAGGCAAACAGACCAGACAGACCAAACAGACTGAAACAAAAGACAGACAAGAGAAATAGAAAAACTAGACAGACAGGCAGACCAGAAAGACAGATAGACAGACTGGACTGACAGGAAGAGTGGATAGACAGACACACAAGACGAAAAAACCAGAGAGACCAAAAGGATTAGACAGACAAGGGAGACCAGAAAGGCAGACAGAAAGAGAAGACAGATAGAAAGACCAGACAGACAGACAGACAAGACCGACAGACAAGACACACAGAGAGATAAAACAGACGGAAAGACCAGATAGACAATCAAGCCAGACAGACAGACAGACAGACGAGACAGACAGACAGAGCAGATAGACACACAGACTGGGCAGACGGACGGACCGGACTAACACAAAGACAGAAAGACATACAGACAGACGGACAAGACAGACTAGAATGAAAGACAGGTCAGACAGACAGACCAACCGGATAGACGGGAAAACCAGACAGAAAGACAAACTAGACAGACACAAAGGACAGACAGACAGACTGAGAGACCAGACAGACATACAGAGAGACAGGAAGACCAACCAGATAGACAAGGAAGACCAGAAAGGCCACACAGACAGACAAGAGACACAGACAGACAAAACAGACAGACAGACCAGACAGACAGACAGAAAACCAGACAGACAGACACACAAAATACACAAACAGACCAGACAGACGGATTGACCAGACTGAAAGAGGGACCAGACAGACAAACGAGACCGACAAGCAAACCAGACAGTAGGACCATACAGAATAGACAGACAGACAGAGTAGACAGACAGACAGACAGACTGATAAGATAGATAGACTAACAGACAGGCAGACAGACAGACCAGACAGAAAGACAGACAAACAACCAGACAGGCAGATTGACAGGACCAGTGGACAGACAAGACAGACAGGCAGGAGTGAGAGACAGACAGACAGACAGAGTATATAGACAAACAGACAGACAGAACAGACTGAAAAACAGGCCAGACTGAAAAGCAGAACAGACAGATAGAAGAACCAGAAAGACTAGACAGAAAGACAGTTCTGGATAAACCAGACGGATAGATGGACCAGACATATAGAGAGACCAGATAGACAAGAAAAATAAACAGACCAGAAACACAAACAGAGCAGAGAGATAGACAGACAGAAGGATAAACTGAAAGACAGGCTAGACAGACCGACAACCCAGACAGGACCACAGATCAGACAGAAAACCAGACACATAGTCAACCTAGAAAAACAGTCACCCCAGACAGACCTGACAAACAGACAGATCAGACATACAGATAGACGAGACAGAAAAACAGACTAAACAAACAGATAGACCAGATAGACAAACGTACAGACAGACAGAGAGAAAGACAGACCAGAAAGACCAGATAGACAGAGGAACACAAACACAGACCACACAGACAGAGAGACAGACAGAAAGATAGGCCAAACAGACCAGACAGACAGACAGAGAGACATACAGACAGTCTGGAAAGAGAGACAGACCAGACAGACAGAAAAAGAGACAAGACAGACTAGACAGACCGACAAAAAAACACACGGACAGAAAAGACAGACAGACAAACAGATAGAGAAATAAGAGATACAGATGGACCACACAGACAAACAGACCAGTCAGACAAAAAGAGCAGAACGATAGATGAACCAGACAGACTAAACTGACAAAACAGACCCCAAACACCAGACAAACAGATCAAACTAACCAAACAGACCAAACAGACCAGACAAACAGACAAAGAGACAGATAGAAAGACTGAGCCGACTGACAGACAGACAGAACAGACAGACAGACAAACATGCCAGAGAGACAGAAAGAAAGAAAGACAGACCAGACAGAGCAACAAGACAGGCAGACAGAAAGACCAACGGATAGACAGACCAGACAGACCGGATAGCCCAAACAGACCTGACAAACAAACGGATCATACAGACCAGACAGACCAAATAGAGAGAAAGACCAGACACACAGACTGACTAAACAGACAGACCAGACAGACAGACAAGACAGACGGACAGGCAAGACAGATAAACAGACCAAAAAGACAGACAGACAGACATACAAGCCAGAAATACAGACGGACTAGACAGACAAACCAGACAGAAGGACAGACGCACAGAGCAGACAGGCAAGACAGACAGACAGGCTTGACAGACCAGAAAGACAAACAAACAAAAGAAACATACCGACAAGATTACAAGACAGACAGCCCAGACGGACAGACAAAACTGACCAGACAGAAGAGACAAAAAGACAGACAAACAGAAAGACAGACAGACCCGACAACCATTCAGACCAGAGTGAAGTGTTTCTCAGTTAGTTAAAGCAACGGTCTAACTAGCCACGGCTTGTTTGTTATGTATATACCGTTGTGTCACGGCTATGGCAAGTATGTATCTAACCATTCATAGCCTTAGGCATCCGTGCCTTAAGCGGTGAACATTGTGTATCCCATATTAAAAAGAAATATATTGTTGGTATTTATACATTGTGCAGGTCTACCGCTAGAGTAACAGTCTGACCATTCACAGCCTTAAGCAACTGTGCACCTTTGTAGCTGTACTCAGTTGATGAGTGTGCATGCCTGTGGCATTGGAAACCTCTAACAAGGAGAGTTGACAAGCATACCAGTAGAGACCCAAGGTGAGCATAGAGAGACAGAGAAATCTGGCGTTCCCTTTCATTTTCACTAGGGCTTGTGACTAGATTTAGAGTTGTTAAGGGTTTGTTGGTTATAAGCCACTCAGTCTGCTTTATTTAGTGCCCATACCGAAAGATGTCCGAGGTGTGTTTAATTGATTAAAGTTATAAATTTGCAACCAAAACCCCTACCAATAATCCACAGACCTTATATGAGGGGGTCTTTGTATAAAACATTTTTTATTGGGATAGGGGGTCACTATCCAAAACAAATTTTCGAGCGTGTTGAATGGAAGGAGCTGACATGGGCTAAAGTGAATCTCAGTCCAAATGAACAAGTTGTTAGCATTGGCTTAGTTTATGGTTTCCACTTGAGCAACGGTCTAACCATCCATGGCCTTAAGCATCCGTGTACCAGTGTAGCTCTACCCATTGGATGAGTATGATTGTGTGTTGAATTGGAAACCACTAACAAAGAAAGTTGAATAGCATACCAGTGGGAGACCCAAGGAGTGCGAGAGAGAGAAAGAGAGCTGTAGTGTTCCCTTTCACACCTTATCTGAGGGGATAACTATCAAAAAGAAAATTGTGAGCGTGTAGAATGTAAGGAGTTGACATGGGCTAAATTAAATCTCAGTCCAAATGAAAAAGTTGAAGGCATTTGCTTAGCACATGGTTACCACTTCAGCAACGGTCTAACCGTTCACGGTCTTACGCATCCCTGCAGCAGTGTAGCTGTAACCCTTGCCGATAATCCCCGCACCTTATATGAGGGGATCACTATCGAGAAGAAAATTTTGAGTGTGTTGAATGGAAACAGTTCAAATGGGCTAAATTGAATCTCAGTCGAAATGAGACATATTGCTGGTATTGATGTAGCACATGGTTACTGCTTGAGCGACGGTCTAACCATTCATGGCCTTAAGCATCCGTGCATCTGTGTGGCTGTACTCAGTGGATGAGTTTGATTGTGTGTGGTATTGGAAACCTATAACAAGGAATATTGGACTAGAATACCAGTGGGAGACCCAGGGAGACGGAGAGCTCTAATGTTTTCTTTCATTTCCGCTTGGTCTTGTCTGGCATGTTTTGGTTTGTTTACTGTTCTGGCAAAGTTCAAATAAGTTACACCAATTGGCGTGTCAAAGTTGTCTCATTAAAATGAGACAAGTTTTTGTTACTCGCTAGTCAGTCTGCTTGATTCATTGCCCATGTTGAAAAATGTCAAAAGTCTGTTTAATTCAATAAAATTATAAATTTGCAACCGAAACACCTGCCGAAATTCCCAAGACCTTATATGAGGGGGTAACCGTCGAAAAGAAAAATTGAGCTTGTTGAATAGAAGCAGTTTACACGGGTTAAAGTGAATCTTAGTCTAGATGAAAATGTTGTTGGTATTGGTGTAGCACATATTTATCGCTTGAGCAACGGTCTAACCATTCACGGTCTTAAGCATCCCTGTGCCAGTATAGCTGTACTCAATGGATGAGTGTGATTGTGTGTGGAATTGGAAACCACTAACAAGAAAATTGACTAGTATACCAGTGGGAGACCCAAGGAGAGAGAGAGAGAGAGAGAGAGAGAGAAGAAAGAGAGAGAGAGAGAGAGAGAGAGAGAGAGAGAAATGTAGAGAAAGAGAGAGCTCTAGTGTTCCTTTTCAGACCTTATATGAGGGGGCCACTATCGAAAAGAAAATTTTGAGCGTGTTGAATGGAAGCCTGCCTGGTCTGTCTGATTTGTATGGTCTCTCTGGTCCTTCTGTCTTGTGTGTCCTTCTGTCCGTTCTTCCTGTCTGTCCAGTCTGTTTATTTGTCTGTCTGGTCCACCATGCTGTTTTGTCTGTCTGTTTTTCTTGTCTTTCTGGTGTTTCTGTCTGTCCGGTCTGTCTGATCTGTCTGTGTGTCTCGTTTCGGCTGTCCTCAGACAAAACCTAGTATCTACATCTTAGTAAATGCCGAGAAAAATGTGAAAACGTTGTTTTTTATGCTGCTTCTTTATTCGTATGACTTTTAGAACTGTATAGTTATAGAAAAATAGCAAATATTTCACTGATTTCAACTATACTAATTACAAAGCCGTAGTCTTTTTCAAAACAAGTGAGAAGGTAGATACTAGGTTTTGTCGGTGTTTTTCCGGTGAGATCAACTTGAATTTCCAACGACAAAACCTAGTATCTACACTATTTGGAGTTTTAAAAAAATCAGTATTTAAAGTTCGAGCCTTAATTAACATTATTTAATCACTTTTAACTTAAGAGCGATTGAAAAGCCATAAATCTAAAAATCTATTCTTCTTCGTATGGGTCTTCTTCATCGATGGTCAAGTCAGGAACATCTGTGACCTGAAGGTTCAGCCAAAATTGACATCTGTTACATGGCATCATGGGGCATAGTTTTTCACAATGGCTTCATTTTTTTTTAGAAATACCCCTTGGGGTCGAGTCAGGGTCTGGAATTTTCGTATGGTTGAATGACTTTTGCGGAAACTCTGAATGAAGCACCTCCTCACTGTTGAAGCTAGTGCGGTAAAATGTATTTCTTTATCCTTTCAGGAATTCAGCTTCAAAAATAGCAGTCAGGTGAGGCAACTTTATCTATTTTGTGCAGGCTCTCTTCTTTGAAGTTCAATTCTCGAAAGAATTGTCCATAATGATGGTATTAACTCCTTTCCTGGATCTGTTAACACAAGTTAAAAATTCACCAAATTCATGTATCTTGCCCTTTTTTTCATTTTCACCTCGATGTTCTTGTGAATTCCGTCTGCTACGTTATGGGTATATCCCTTTGTGAGGTATCTCAGAATAATGCGCTCTGGCCCAAAAACTTGGTTGACTATTTGTACAAGGGCTGTGTATAAGACCCAGTTCTTGTTCTGGCCCGAACAATTTTCCATCTAGAGTATGAATGACGTCTCTTTCACTTGTTGCAGTGATCACTGAGAAGAGAGAGTCTACAATGTTCTCCGCTCCTTTGTCTCGCAACGCTTCATGCCATAGCATACAGAATGAGTTTCTTGTCCCAACTGATCCAGGATCTTTCGGGTTTACATTTGCAAATGTCTCGTTAAAGACTATCAAACGACTCAAGAAAATTGAGTCTTTATTCCCGGGTTACTCGGGAAGCAGGATCACCTTTTGAAGGTCAACTGCAGACACTTTTTTATCAGGACTGTCGTTTTCACTTGTATATTCCTGATTCTTGTGAGTAGCTTTCCTAGCCATGTCTAATTGCAGCAACCATTCGTCTCTGCATGAGCTATTTAGCTCCTGACCAGGCTCTTCATAATTTACGTCATCATCATTATTTCTCTCTTGATATTCAATTTGATTCATACAAGATCCCTTCAAATGAACTTTCTACTGGTATGTATCGTTTAATTGATGTGGACAATCGTATACCAGTCCCCTATAATCAAGCTATCCGTCTAATGATTACTTCAGATGATGTTCTACATTCATGGGCCGTACCATCTCTAGGTATTAAGGTGGATGCAGTCCCAGGTCGACTTAACTAATCCAGACTTCTGCTGAATATGCCTGGAGTATTTTATGGTCAATGTTCTGCAATTTGTTGATCTGGACATAGTTTTATACCTATTGATATTGAAGCTCTTGGAGAAAGAGACTTTTTAAAGTGACTTGAGTTACAAATTTCATAGGGTTGCTGAAGGTCAAGCGGTAGCCTCTTAAGTTCTCAAATAATACCGGTTCCTTGAGTTATGATCTTCCTTGTCTCTATAGCTCTATTATGAGCTATTATAACTATAGTTTTTTTTCTTTATCAATCACATTTGGTTTCTTCTTCTAATAGCTTTTCTAATCAAACTTTTTATTTGAATTGAAAATGATAATAAACCTCTTTTCAGTATTTGATCAGACTTCCTCTTTTTTAACTAACTGATTAAGAATACTGACACCATTCCTATTTATAGTGATATCTTTTTGATTAATCCCATCACGACCTCAATTTTTAGTTAAGAGAGTTTTAATGGGATTAGATCGGGAGATATCTCTCCTTATAGGCCCGAATAGATTTGGTGCTAGTATCCTGGTTATTTCCCTTTTCTTGTTTATTTTATTTAATCATTTTATTGGTTTATTTCCTTATATTTTTACTGCTACTAGACATCTAACGGTTACTTTAAGACTCGCAGTTCCCCTTTGAATCTCTTTTATCATGTATGCTTGAATTAAGGAAACTACAAATGTTTTGATAACAAATGATTGAAATATGATTCGGCCTATTACACTCTCTGTCCGGCTTGCGGCCAATATGGTTGCCAGCCATCTCCTATTAACTCTTTTAGGGGACTCTGGAAAATGCCTATATTACTACAATTGTAGTGTTCTCGCAAATTGTCTTATTAAAACTAGAATTCTCTGTGGCTATGATTCAATCTTATGTTTTTATTACTCTAATATCTCTCTAGGCAAGAGAATAATGAATCAATTAAATCAACCCTATCATCTAGTTAATGTTAGACCTTGGCCCTTAGCTACAGGCATAGGGGCCTTTGCAATGACTTCAGGACTTGTCAAGTGATTCCATTCTTTTGACAGAATGCTCTTCTATACGGGATTGGCCACAATCGTATTTGTTTCATATCAATGGTGACGAGATGTACCGTTAGAAGCTACTTTTTTTTATAATTTTATTTATTATTTCTGAGATTTTCTTTTTTGTTTCTTTCTTTTGAGCATTTTTTCACAGAAGCTTGTCACCTAATATTGAAGTTTGGGCCTTATGACCTCCAATTGGGGTAGAAAGCTTTAATCCATTTCAAATGCCCCTGCTTAATACTAGTATCCTTCTGGCTTCGGGAGTTACAGTAACTTGAGCCCACCATGCCTTGATAGAAAATAATTTTGATCAGTGTCTCCAGGGATATCTCGTTACTGTGTCTCTAGGATTATGCTTTTCATTTCTACAAGGATTGGAGTATATAGAAACCTCTTTCACTATTGCAGATAAAATCTATGGATGTACATTCATTTTAGCAACAGGTTTTCATGGTTTGTATGTGCTTATTGGTACTAATTTTCTTATAATTTGTATTTTACGTCACACTAAGTGCTACTTCTCACCCCAACATCATTTTGGGTTTGAGGCTGCAGCTTGATACTAGCACTTTGTTGACGTTGTATGATTGTTTCCTTATCTTTCTATCTACTGATGAGGGGAATAAATCTTCCTAGTATAAATATTATACTTGAATTCCAATTGAGGGATCCTCTTAGGGAAAGACAATTATTTTAATTTGATTGAGAATTCTTATACTTGTTTTCTAGTATGCTAGTAGACCCCAAAAACATCAATAAAAGAAATATCCTCCTATAACGGTCCCCCAGTAAAGAACAAAGAGGGCAGTTCGATAATTAAATCTTTTGAGAAGAAACCCGATAAAAATGAAAATCCCATCAATCTTAGAGAGCACTCTAAAATAATGTAGCTGGTGTAGGGGAGTATCTTGGATACCCCTCCTATTCGACGTATGTCTTGTACACCTAATGAATGGATTACGACCCCTGAGCATATAAAAAGAAGAGCCTTAAAAAGTGCATGAGCAAAAAGACGGAAGTAACAAAATAGCATAAGCCCTAAACCTAGAGAGAATATTATTACTCCTAGTTGGCTTAATGTAGATAGTGCAATTACTCGTTTTAAATCATTTTCTCCAAATGCAGCCAATCCTGAGAAAAAGGAAGTTAAGCCTCCTATGATAATGAGTAAGCAGCACCCTCTCTCTTCAAACGATGGAGACAAATGGATCATCAAATATATCCCGGCTTTTACCAGTGTGGATGACTGAACTAAAGATGAGACAGGGATGGGGGCTGCTATAGCTGCTGGTAACCATGCAGAGAAAGGTAATTGAGCTCTTTTGGAAAAGAAGATAGGATAAAAAGGAGCATGATTGATAGGGAGAAATATTTTAAAAATATGTAGTCCCAGCTCCTGGAGTAAAATATTAACCCCAGTGACCATAAAATTAATACATCCCCCACTCGGTTTCTTAGGGTATTCATTCCTCTAGAAGAAGAAGTGTAATTCTTATAAACTATAATTAGTAAGTATGAGAAAATCCCCAATCCGTCTCAACCTAGCATTAGTCTTAATCTGTCTGAAGATATGATTAGCAGAACCATAGATGAGATAAATCCTAACATTATATATATGAAACAATTTAGAAAAATTTCGTCGCTTATACAGTAAGAAGAAAAAATTATCACTTGAGAAGAAATTAGAAGCACTAAAAAAATAAATGATAGTCCTAGCCAATCTAAACACACTTGGTAATTCAAATGCAAGAAGGATATTTTAATAAATAAATTTCATCCGATAAGAACAATGAGAATGAGCAACAAATACTCATTACCCCGATAATAATTAAAATATATCCTGATACGAAATATAACAATACTGTTAGAAATAGTTCTCCTTTAGTTCCACAAACAGAGGGATAAAATGTGCTCTCCCGATTAAATATTCATTTAAACTATACTCTAATCAGCTAAGGATATATAATCTCTCCCCGTGGCTAGTTCTAGAGTATAAATAGATGCAGTAACAGGATGAGAAAAAACATAGGATTCCGGATAGAGCTACTACTATCCAATCTAGACTGAATACACCGATAAAAAATATATTTTGGAAAAGAAGTTGAGTGATGGGGGAAGTCCTATATTGAAAAAACTAAGACTGAGTCTTCAAAAACATAAAGATGGGAAAAGAGACATTGTTCTAAGGGTAAGAAAGAATCTAAGACTTCAGATGCGCGCATAAAATAGATAGCTTAAATAAAATAATCCAGAAGAACAGATCCCATGAGATACCATTATTAGAATTGATCTTATATTAGTGTAAGTACAATATCTAAGAATACCTAAAATAACGAATGATATTTGAGCTACGGAGGAGTAAGCAATTAAAGATTTTACATCGGATTGACGTAAGCAGATCCAGTAACTGAAGATTCCGCCTACTATGCAGGCCCCTATCAATATTGTTTCTCTATAAATGTTTAGTCCTTGTTCCAAGTAAAGGCCGTAGTCCCCTAGCTTCAAAAGGATAGCGGCTAACACTATAGAACCAGTAAATGGGGCTTCTACATGAGCCTTAGGTAATCAAATGTGTGCAAAACAGACTGGGAGTTTCACTAGGAAAGAAAGAATAGCTAACAAGAAAATTATCTTGTCTCTAAAATTTCCCCAAAATTGCAGAAAGGACGATGAATAAGCATTCATATGAGCAATAATGATGAAAAGTGAGACCAGACAAACCAGACAGACAGACGAGACAGACCAGATAGACAGACCATACAGACCAGACCAGACAGACAAAACAGACAGAAAGACAGACAGATATACAGACAGACAGACAAAAAGACAGACCAGACAGACAGATAGACCGACAGACCAGTCAGACCAGACAGACAGACCAGAAAGACAGACAGATCAGACAGACAAACAGACTAGACAGACAGACTGACAACCATACAGCAAACAGACAGACAGACAGAATAGAAAGACAGAAAGACAGATCCGACAGACCTACAGACCAGACAGATAGCCAGAAAGATCAGAAATACAGACATAAAGACGAGACATACAAACAAGACAGACAAATGGATCCTTCAATCAACTGTCTACCAGATGCAAGTGACGGAACGATGCAATTTCGCAATGGTAGACAGACACACATATTGCTAGAAAGACCAGAGGGACCAGACAGGCAGACACACAGACAGACAGACAGACTAGACACACAGACAGACAGATCGGACAGACAGACCAAACAGACCAGACAAACAGACAAACGAACAGAGAAACAGACAGACAGACAGACACACAGAAAGATAGACCGAAAGACAGACGTATAGACAAATGGACAGACAGACCAAACATACAAAACAGACTGACAGAAAGACATACAGAAAGACAGACCAGACATACACACCAAACAGACAGTCAGAAAAACAGACAGGCTAGACAGACAGGACAGACAGACAGACATACAGACAGACAGAACGACAGACCAGACAGACTGACGAGACAGACCAGATAAATAGACCATACAGACCAGACCAGACAGACAAAACAGACAGAAAGACAGACAGACAGACAGAAAAACAGACAGAAAGACAGACCAGACAGACAAACAGACAAGACAGACCGGACCAGACAGACAAAACAGACCAGACAGACAGACTGACAGACAGACAGACAAACAGACAGACGGACAGAAAAGAAAGACAAAAAGAAAGATCCGTCAGACAGACAGACAGAAAGATCAGACATAGTTTTGTCCTTCTTTCTGTTTAGTTTGTTTGTCTGTCTGCTCTGTCCGTTCGTCTGTCTGTCCGTCTGTCTGTCTTTTTATCTATTCGGTCCGTCTGTCCGTCCAGTCTGTCTGTCTGTCTTGTTTGTCTGTCTATTTGTATGTGTGTTTGCCTGTCTGGTCTGTCTGTCTATTTGGTCTTTATGTCTGTCTTGTGTGTTTGTGTGTCTTGTCTGTCTGGTCTGTCTTTCTGTCTGTCTGGTCTCTAAATCTGACCTTTTTTCTCCATGGTCTGTTTGTATGTCTCGTCTGTCCGTGTGTCTTTGTTTTTTTGTCTTGTCTGTTTTTCTCTCTGAACTGTTTGTCTGTCTGTCAGTCTGTTTGTCTGGTCTGTTTGTCTATTTGTCTGTCATTCTATCTGTCTGGTGTGTCTGAGTCTAAGGTCTGTCTGGATGTCTGGCCTGTATTTCTGTCTGTTTTTTTTTTCCATTTTTGTCTGCTGGTCTATCTGGCTTGTCTGTCTGTCTGCATGGTCCTTATGTCTGTCTGGCCTGTCTTTCTGTCTGGCCTGTCTTTCTGTCCGGTCAATCTATTCTATCTGGTCTGTCTCTCTGTATAGTTGGTCTGTCTGTCTTTCTTGTCTGTCTTTCTGTCAGGTTTGTTTGTCCGTCTTGTCCGTCTGTATGCCTGGTCTGTCTTTCTCTCTTGTCAGTCTGGTCTTCTTTCAGTTTTTGTCTGTTTGTCCGTCTGGTCTGTCTTGTCTGTATGTCTGTCTGTCTGTCTGTCTCCTCCGTCTATCTGTCTGCTCTGTCTGCCTGTTTGCCTTGTTTGTCTGGTCTGTTTGTCTGTCTGGTCTGTTTGCTTGTTTAGTCTGTCTATCTGGTCCATCCGTCTGGTCTGTCTGTCTTTCTGTTTTGTCAATATGTCTATATGCTTTGTCTCTCTGTCAGTCTTAGTTGTCTTTGTGTCTGTTTTGTCTTTCTTTCTGGTCTGTCTTTCTGTCTGGCTTGTCTGTCTGTCTAGTCCGTCTGTATGTTTGTCTGCACTGTCTGTCTGCCAGATGGTTTGTCTCTTCTGTATGACTCTTTGGTCTTTCTGGTCTGTCTTTTTGTCTGGTTTGGTTGTCTGTCTGCCTGTCTGTAGGTCTTTCTGTCTTGTCTACCTGTTTAATCTGTCCACTCTGTCTGTTTGTCTGTCTTTCTGTCTCTTCTGTCGGTCTATTTCTTCTGTCGGTCTTGTCCTTCTGTCTGTTTAGTTTGTTTGTCTGTCTACTCTCTCTGTTCGTTTGTCTGTCCGTCTGTCCGTATGTCTGTTTTTCTGTCAGTCTGGCTCGTCTGTCTGTCCAGTCTGTCTCTATATCTTGTCTGTCTGTCTGTCTTTGTGCATTGTCTGTCTGTCTATCTGGTCTTTCTTTCTGTCTTGTGTGTCTGTTGATCTTGTCTGTCTGTCTTGTCTGTATGTCTGTCTGGTGTTTCGGTCGGTCAGGTCTTTTGTATGTTTGTCTCTTCTGTCTGTCTGTCTTACCTTTCCGTCTATCTAGTTTGTCTGTCTGTCTGTCTGGCCTGTCTTTCTGTGTAGTTTGTCTTTCTGGCTGATCCATCTGTCTGTTGGTCTTTCTCTCTGTCTGACCGGTCTTTGTAGTCTTTTCGTCTGTCTTTCTGTCTGTCTGGTCTGTCTGTAATGTGTTTTTGTTTGACTGGTCTGTCTATCTGTCTGCTTGGCCTGCTTGTTTGTTTTGCCAGTCTTTTTGTCTTTTTTGTCTCGTGTTTCTGTCTGTCTGTCTGTCTTTCTCGACTTTCCTTCTGTGTGTTTGGTTTTTCTGTATTTCTATTCTTCTTATCTGTTTTTTCTGGCTGTCAGTCTGATCTGTCTGTTTGTCTTATCTATTTGTGTGTATTGTCTTTCTGTATGTCTGGTCTTTCTGTCTTTTTCGTCTACTTGTCTGTCTAGTTTGTCGGTCTTCCTTGTCTGTCTGTCCGTCTGGTCTGCTTGGTGTGTATTTCTGTCTTGTCTGTCTGGTTTGATTGTCTGTCTGGTCAGTCTGTCTGTCTTGTCTGTTTGGGTTGTATGTCTGTCTTTTCTGTCTGTCTGTCTGACTTTTCTATCTGTCTGGTCTTTCTGTCAGTCTTCTCTTTTTGTCTGCTTGTCTGGTCTGTCTTGTCTGTCTGATCTTTTGGTTTCTCTGGTTTTTCTGTCTTGTGTGTGTTTTGTCCGTTCTTCCTGTCTGTCCAGTCAGTCTTTCTGTCTTTCTGGTCTGCCTGTCTGTCTTGTCTGTCTCTTGGTCTGTCTGTCTTGTCTGCCTGTCTAATCTGTCTGCTTTTTCTTTCTTTCTTACGGACAGACGACAGATCAGACAGATCAGACAGACAGACAGACAGACAGAAAGAAAAAGTAAAGGACAGAAAGACAGATAGTCAGACACACCAGACATAAAACCAGAAAGAAAGACAGACAGACAGACAGAACGGATAGACAGAAAGATTGACAAAAATACCAGACGGACCAGACAGATAGACAAACAGACAAACAGACAGACAGACAGACTGACAGACAGACCAAACAGATGAGAGAGACCAGAGAGACAGACAGACAGACAGACCAGACATACAATCGAGACAGACAGACAGACGGACGGACAGAAAGACAGACAAACATGCATGACATACCGAAAGACAGACAGACATACAGACAAACAAACATAGAGACAGACCAGACAGACTGAGCCAGAAAGACAGACAGACAGACAAACAGACAGACAAGACAGACCGGACCAGACAGACAAAACAGACCAGACTTACAGACAGAAAGACACATAAGACAGACAGACAATACAGACAGACCAGACAGATGGATAGACAAACAGACAGACACACAGAAAGACGGACAGAAAGACAGACAGACCAGACATACAGGACAGACAGAAAAACAGACAGACATACAGAGAGACAGACAGAGACACAGACCAGACAGATAGACAGACAAACTGACCAAACCAGACACACAAAACAGACCAGACAGACCGACTGACAGACAGACAGAACGTTCAGACAGACAGACATACATACAGACAGACAGACAGACCAGCCAAACAAAACGGACTAGAAAAACGGATAGACCAGACAGACAGGACAGATAGACAGACAGAGAGACAGACCAGAAAAACAGACCAGACAGACCAGACAGACAGACTAGACCGACCGGACCAGACAGACAAAACAGATAAGACAGACTGACAGACAGACAGAAAGACTGACATATAGACAGACAGACCAGACAGAGAGACCAGACAGACAAACAGACAGACAGAACAGAAAAACAGACAGATAGACAGACAGAACAGAAAAACAGAGAAAAAGATCAGACAGACAAGAAAGACGGACAAGACAGACAGACCAGACAGATAGACCTGAAACACAGACAGACGAGATAGACCGGAACAGACTGACAAAACGGACCAGACAGACAGACGGACAGAGAGACAGACAGACGAAAAGACCAGACAGACGATCAGAAAGACAGACAGAAACACAGACAGACAGAGAGACAGATTGACTGACAGATGGACAGATAGACAGACAAACCAGACAGACAGACAGATTGACATACAGACACACAGAAAGACAGACAGACAGACAGACAGACGTAAAGACAGATGGACAGAAAGACAGACAGACACACACCAGACATACACACCAACAGACAGACTAGACAGACAAACCGGACAGACAGACTGGACAGACAGACCAAATAGACCAGACAAAGAGCCAGACAAACATAGACAGAACATAGACAGAGACAGAACAGAATGACACACTGACAGACATACAGATTAGACAGACAGACCAGACAGACCAGAGAGAACACACCACACAGACTAGACAGAACAGACAGACCGACTCACTGGACAGAAAGACATATTGACATAGACCAAAGGGACCAGACAAAGAGACAGACAGACAAACAGACAGACTAGATCAAACATAAAAACAAGACAGACCGACAGAAAGACAGACGAACAGAAAGACAAAAAGACAGACAGGCCAGACAAAAATACACACAGAAAAACAGACAGACCAGACATACAGGACAAACAGAAAGACAGACAGACATATAGACAGACAGACAGAGAGACAGACCAGACAGACAGCAAGATAGACAGGCCAGTCAGATCAGACAGTCAACACCAGACAGACAAAACAGACCATACGGACAGAATGACTGACAGACAGACAAACAGAAAGACGGACAGATAAAAAAGAGAGAAAGACAGATCAGAGATACAGACTGACAGACTAGACAGGCAGACAGACCGACAGAAAGATCAGAGAGACAGACATACATACAGACAGACAGACAAACCAGACAGACAGACCAGACAAACAAACCGGACCAGAAAAACAGATAGACCATACAGATAGGACAGACAGACAGACAGATAGAGAGACAGACCAGACAAACAGACAAGACAGACCAGAAAAACAGACTAGACAGACTGGACCAGACAGAAAAAACAGACCAGACAGACAGACAGACAGAAATACAGACAGACTGTTTGTTCGTCTGTCTGATCCGTCTTTCTTGTCTGTCTTTCTTGTCTGTCTTTCTGTCTGTTTGTCTGTCAGTCTGTCAGTCTGTCTGTCTAGTCTGTTTTGTCTGTCTGGTCCAGTCTGTCTGGTCTGTTTGTCTGTCTGTCTGGTCTGAATGGTCTCTCTTTCTGTCTGTCTGTCTGGTCTGTTTTTCTGTCTGTCTGTCTGTCTGTCTGTCTTTCTGGCTGTCTGTCTTTCTGTCTGTCCTGTATATCTGGTCTGTCTATCTTTTTGTCTGTCTGTTTGTCTGGTTTGTCTGTCTGTCTATCGGTCTGTCTTTCTTTCTGTCTGTCTGTCTGTCTGTCAGTTTGTATGTCTTGTTTGTATGTCTGGTCTGTCTGTCTGTCTGTCTGGTCTCTTTGGTCTGTTTGGTCTGTCTGTCTGTTTGTCTGTCTCTCTGTCTGATTGGTCCGTCTGGTCTGTCTATCAATCTGTCTCTCGGTCCGGTCTGTCTGTCTGTCTGTCTGTCGGACAGACAGACAGACAGAGAGACATATTATGGGGAAAATGGGTAAAGAATAGATGATCATTTACTAAGGCTTAATTATAACTTCTAACTACTTATGTCATATTGTAACCTTGGAAAAACCTAGACCTACTCTTAGAAATATTTTTGATAGAATTAAAATTCATAAATTTACTAGCTTAGATTATATTATGTAATAACCACCAGGTTTTTGCAAATACTTACCATTGCGACATCGTAACATTGCTTCAGTTGCATCTGGAAGACAGTTGATTGGATGATCTATTTGTCCATCTGGTTTATATGTCTAGTCTGTATGTCTGTATGTCTGATCCTTCTGTCTGTCTGTCTGTCTGATCTGTCTTTCCGTCTTTCTTTTCTGTACGTCTGTCTGTCTTTCTGTCTGTCTGTTTATCAGGTGTGTCGGTTTGTCTGTGTGTCTGTCTGTCTGGTCCGTCTGATCTGTCTGTCAATCTGTCTGTCTGTTTTTCAGGTCTGTCTGTCTGTCTGTGTGTCTGTCTGTCTGGTCCGTCTGATCTGTCTGTCAATCTGTCTGTCTGTCTACCATTGCGACATCGTTACGTTGCGTTACCTGCATCTGGAAGACAGTCGATTGGAGGATCTATTTGTCCGTCTGGTTTGTATATCTGGTCTGTATGTCCATATGTCTGATCTTTCTGTCTGTCTGTCTGGTCTGTCTGTCGGTCAGATCTGTCTTTCCGTCTTTATTTTCTGTCTATCTGTCTGTTTGTCTGTTAGTCTGTCTGTCTGGTCTGTTTTGTCTGTCTGGTCCAGTCTCTTTGGTCTGTTTGTCTGTCTGTCTGGTCTGTCTGTCTGTCTGTCTGTCTGGTCTGTCTTTCTGTCTGTAAGTCTCTCTGTCATTCTTTCTGTTTTGTCTCTCTGGTCTGTATGGTCTGTCTATCTGGTCTGTCTCGTCTGTCTGTCTTGTGTGTCGTTCTGTCTGTCTGTCCTGTCTATCTGGCCTGTCTGTTTTTCTGACTATCTGTTTGGTGTGTTTGTCTGGTCTGTTTTTCTGTGTGTCTTTCTGTCCGTCTGTTTGGTATGTTTGGCCTGTTTGTCTGTCTGTCTGTCTTTCTGGTCTCTCTGGTCTGTTTGGTCTGTCTGTGTGTCTGTCTATCTGTCTGTTTCTCTGTTCGTCTGTCTGTTTGTCTGGTCAGTTTGGTCTGTCTGTCCGATCTGTCTGTCTGGTTTTTCTGTCTGGTCTTTCTCTCTGGTCTGTCTGTCTGTCTGTTTCTCAGTCCGTCTGTCTGTCTGGTCTGTTTTGTCTGTCTGGTCTGGTCTTTCTGGTCTGTCTGTCTTTCTGTCTGTCCGATCTGTCTGTTTGTCTTTCGGGTCTGTCTGTTTGTATGTCCATCTGTCTAGTTTGTCTGTCTGGTCTGTCTGTCTGTCTGTCTGTATGTCTGTCTGTCTGGTCTGGTCTGTATAGTCTGTCTATCTGGTCTGTCTCGTCAGTCTGTCTGGTCTGTCGTTTTCTCTGTCTGTATGTCTGTCTGTCTGTCTGTCTGTCCTGTCAATCTGGCCTGTCTGTTTTTCTGACTGTCTGTTTGGTCTGTTTGTCTGGTCTGTCTGGCCTTCTGTCTGGTTTGTATGTCGTGTTTGATCTGTCTGTCTTTCCATCTGTCTGTACGTCTATCTTTATGTCTGTTGTCTGTCTGTGTGTCTGTCTGTCTCTCTCTCTGTGTTCGTCTGTCTGTTTGTCTGGTCTGTTTGGTTTGTCTGTCCGTCTGGTTTGTCTGTCAGGTCTGTCTGTCGGTCTGTCTGTCTTTCTGTCTGCCTGCCTGTCTGGCCTATCTGTTTTTCTGACTGTCTGTTTGGTCTGTTTGTCTGATCTGTCTTTCTGTGTGTATTTCTGTCCGTCTATCTGTCTGTCTGTCTGGTTTGTATGTAAGGTCTGTATGTCTGTCTGTCTGATCTTTCTGTCTGTCCGTCTGGTCTGTCTGTTCGTCTGTCTGATCTGTCTTTCTGTCTGTTTGTCTGTCTTTTTGTCTGTCTGTCTGTCTAGTCTGTTTTGTTTGTCTGGTCAAGTCTGTCTTTCTGGTCTCTCTGGTCTGTTTGATCTGTCTGTCTGTCTGTCAGTCTGTCCGTCTAGTCTCTTATGTCTGTCTGGCCCTGTCCGTCTGGTCTGACTGGTCTGTCTGTCTGTCTGGTCTGTTTTTCTGTCTTTCTGTCTGTATATCTGTCTTTCTTTCCGTTTGTCCTGTATGTCCGATCTGTCTGTGTTTCTGTCTTTCTGTTTTTCCAGTCTGTCTGTCTGTCTATCTATCTCTCTTTCTTTCCGTCTGTCTGTCTGTCTGTCGGTCTGTTTGTCAGTCTGTCTCGTTTGTGTGTCTTGTATGTCGGTCTGTCTTGTCTAGTACCACTGGTTTGTTTTGCCTGTCTGTCTGTCTGTCTGGTCCGTCTGGTCTGTCTGTCAATCCGTCTGTCTGTCTAACATTGTGACATTGCAACGTTGCTTAACTTGCATCTGGAAGACAGTTGATTGGAAGATCTATTTGTCCGTCTGGTTTGTATGTCTGGTCTGTATGTCTGTATGTCTGATATTTCTGTCTGTCTGTCTGGTCTGATTGTCTGATCTGTCTTTCTGTCTTTCTTTTCTGTCTGTCTGTCTGTTTGTCTGTCTGTCTGTCTGTCTGTGGGTCTGTCTTTCTGTCCGTCAGTCTGTGTGTCTGTCTGTTTGTCGGTCTGTGGGTCTGTCTTTCTGTCCGTCAGTCTGTGTGTCTGTCTGTTTGTCTGTCTGTCTCGTTTTTATGTCCGCTCTCTCTGGTCAGTTCGGTCTGTCTGTTTGTCAGTCTGGTGGTTATTAAAAACCTGGTGGTTATTACACCATATAATTTAGGCTATTAAATTTATGTATTTTAATTCTTTCAAAAATATTTCTAATGGTAGGTCTAGGTTTTTCCATGGTTGCAATATGGCATAAGTAGTTAGGAGTTATAATTAAACCCCCCGTATTATATCCGTCCAACTTTCTGTTGGACAGACTCTCTGTCTGTCTGACAGACAGACAGACCAGACAGAGAGACAGATTGATAGACAGACCATACGAACCAAACAGACAAACAGACTGGTTTGTCTGTTTGTCTGTGTCTTATCTATCTCTATGTCTAGTATGTCTTTCTGTCGGTCTGTCTTGTCTGTCTGTCAGTTTGCCTTGTCTCTTTCCTGGTTGTCTGTGTGTCTGGTTTATCTTTTTTCTGCTCTGTCTTTCTGTCTGGGTTGTCTGTTAGTTTGTTCCGTCTGTATGTCTGTCTGGGTTTCCTGGAGACCAGACAACACACAGAGACAGTCTAAAAATACAAACTGGAAAGAAAAACCAGAAAAACAGACCAGACAGACAGAGAGATGAGATAGACCAGAGACAGACAGACTAGAAAGAACAGACAGACCAGACAGACAGCCAGACAGACGGGACGGGACCGACCAGCTAGACCTTACAAACAGACAGATCAGACATACAGACAGACCAGACAGAAAGACAGACTAGAAAAAGAGACAGACTAAACAGACCGGACAGACAGAAAAGACAGAAAGACCAGACAGTCAGACACACAGACAGACAGACAGACAGAGAGAAAAGAGACACCAGAAAAACCAGATCAACAGACAGACAGACACACAGACCAGACAGACGCACAGACACAGAGCAAGACAGATAGATGGGCCAAACAGACGAGACAGACAGACACATAGACAGACAAACTACACAGTAAGAAAGACCAGGTAGACAGAAAAACAGACTAGAGGGATAGACAGACAGACCAAACAGACTAGACAGACAGACAAAAAGACATACAGACAGACAGACAAAACAACCCGGACAGACAAGACAGACACACAGACAGACATACAGACAGGCCAGACTGACAAACAGACAGAGAGAACAGAAAAACAGACAGATAGACAGACAGAACAGAAAATCAGAGAAAAAGATCAGACAGACAAGAAAGACGGGCAAGACAGACAGACCAGACAGATAGACCTGAAACACAGCCAGACGAGATAGACCGGAACAGACTGACAAAACGGACCAGACAGACAGACGGAGAGAGAGACAGACAGACGAAAAGACCAGACAGACGATCAAAAAGACAGACAGAAACACAGACAGACAGAGAGACAGATTGACTGACAGATGGACAGATAGACAGACAAACCAGACAGACAGACAGATTGACATACAGACACACAGAAAGACAGACAGACAGAAAGACAGACGTAAAGACAGATGGACAGAAAGACAGACAGACACACCAGACATACAAACCAACAGACAGACTAGACAGACAAACCAGACAGACAGACTGGGCAGACAGACCAAATAGACCAGACAAAGAGCCAGACAAACATAGACAGAACATAGACAGAGACAGAACAGAATGACACACTGACAGACAGACAGATTAGACAGACAGACAAGACAGACCAGAGAAAACACACCACACAGACTAGACAGAACAGACAGACCGACTCACTGGACAGAAAGACATATTGACATAGACCAAAGGGACCAGACAAAGAGACAGACAGACAAACAGACAGACTAGATCAAACATAAAAACAAGACAGACCGACAGAAAGACAGACGAACAGAAAGACAAAAAGACAGACAGGCCAGACAAAAATACACACAGAAAAACAGACAGACCAGACATATAGGACAAACAGAAAGACAGACAGACATATAGACAGACAGACAGA
>NW_027065186.1:0-22866 GCF_032884065.1 Artemia franciscana
ACTACAAAAAAAACTAAAAACTAATAAAAAAAATAAAAAAGCTAAAAAACTAAAAAAACTATAAAGGTAAAAACCAATAAAAAACTAAAAAAAAAACTGAAAAAACTAAAAAAAGGCAAAAAACTACAAAAAAAAACTAAAAACTAATAAAAAAAGTAAAAAAGCTAAAAAACTAAAAAAACTAAAAAAACTAAAAAAAGGTAAAAAACTAAAAAAAATAAAAAATAAAAAAAAAACTAAAAAAAAGGAAAAAACTGAAAAATAAGCTAAAATAAAGGTAAAAACCAATAAAAAACTAAAAAGAAAAAAAGGAAAAAACTAATAAATGACGACACTCAAAGAGAAAGCGACCAGGACAAAAGGAATGTTCGATTAGCAATCAACAAAGCACCGGGACACAGGGAGTATAAATGACGACCAGGACATAAGTAAAAAAAAAAACTATCTATATATATAAAAATAAGTTGTCAAACTAAAAAAAGGCAAAAACTACAAAAAAAACTAAAAACTAATAAAAAAGCTAAAAAACTAAAAAAACTAAAAAAAAGGCAAAAACTACAAAAAAAACTAAAAACTAATAAAAAAAATAAAAAGCTAAAAAACTAAAAAAACTAAAAAAACTAAAAAAAGGTAAAAAACTAAAAAAACTAAAAACTAAAAAAAACTAAAAAAAAGGAAAAAAACTGAAAAATAAGCTAAAATAAAGGTAAAAACCAATAAAAAACTAAATAAAAAACTGAAAAAACTAAAAAAAGGCAAAAACTACAAAAAAACTAAAAACTAATAAAAAAAGTAAAAAAGCTAAAAAACTAAAAAAACTAAAAAAAACTAAAAAAACTAAAAAAAGGTAAAAAACTAAAAAAAATAAAAAATAAAAAAAAACTAAAAAAAAAGGAAAAAACTGAAAAATAAGCTAACATAAAGGTAAAAACCAATAAAAACTAAAAAGAAAAGAAGGAAAAAACTAAAAAAAATTTTCATCTAAAAAACTAAAAAAAACTAAAAAAGGTAAAAACTAAAAGAACTAAAAAAGAAAAAAATAAATGACGACACTCAAAGAGAAAGCGACCAGGACAAAAGGAATGTTCGATTAGCAATCAAAAAAGCACCGGGACATAGGGAGTATAAATGACGACCAGGACATAAGTAAAAAAAAAATTAACAAAATAAAAAGAAGGTAAAAACTACAAAAAAACTAAAAAGAAAAAAAACTAAAAACTAATAAAAAAACTAAAAAATCTAAAAATCTAAATAAACTAAAAAAGAAAAAAAAAGGAAAAAAATAAAGGAGAAAAACAAAACTAAAAAACGAATGTATATACAGACCGGTACACCGGGATACAAATGACGACCGGGACACAGGGAATATAAATGACGACCGGGACACAGGGACACAACTACAACGGGGACACCGGGGGAAACAGGGGGATATAAATGACGACCGGGACAAAAAAACTAAAAAGAAAAAAAAACTAAAAACTAATAAAAAAACTAAAAAATCTAAAAATCTAAATAAGCTAAAAAAGAAAAAAAAGGAAAAAAATAAAGGAGAAAAACAAAACTAAAAAACGAATGTATATACAGACCGGGACACCGGGATACAAATGACGACCGGGACACAGGGAATATAAATGACGACCGGGACACAGGGACACAACTACAACGGGGACACCGGAGGAAACAGGGGGATGTAAATGACGACCGGGACACCGGGACAGGGAATGGTCGATTAGCAATCACCATCAACAAAGCTCAAGGGCAATCATTAGAATCATGAGGTATAGATCTGAATACAGATTGTTTTCCCATACCGGAGGAAACAGGGGGATGTAAATGACGACCGGGACACCGGGACAGGGAATGGTCGATTAGCAATCACCATCAACAAAGCTCAAGGGCAATCATTAGAATCATGAGGTATAGATCTGAATACAGATTGTTTTCCCATGGACCATTATATGTTGCATGTTCAAGAGTCGGTAAACCTGACAATCTATTTATATGCAAAGACAATGGGACAGCAAAGAATGTTGTATATTCGCAAGTTTTACGTAGTTAAAACCATATATATATATATCTATCTATATTCACAGGTGGGACATAGGGACACAACTACAATGGCGCGTAACTATTATGGCGCGTAACGACTTACGCGCGCGGGGGGGCTTGGGGGGGGCGCGAAGCGCCCCCACCAACTAGGTGTTGGGGTGGCGCGAAGCGCCACCCCAACAGCTAGTATATATATATATATATATATATATATATATATATATATATATATATGTATATATATATATATATATATATATATATATATATATAAATATATATATATATATATATATATATATGTATATATATATATATATATATATATATATATATATATATATATATATATATATATAATATATATATATATATATATATATATATATATATATATATATATATATATATATATATATATATATATATATATATATATATATATATATATATATATATATATATATATATATATATATATATATATATATATATATATATATATATATATATATATATATATATATATATATATATATATATATATATATATATATTCACAGGTTGGACAAAGGGACACAACTACAGTGGCGCGTAACTAATATGGCGTGTAACGACTTACGCGCGCCCGAATGGTAACCAGCCCCTCTCCTCCCACGTTCGTTTGCCACAAATACACCCTGATAAAAGTTTTGACTATGGTTTCTGGATGAAAATGACCCCCACAGCCCGGGGCAGGGACGCTGAGTTCTGAGATTTGCCCAATGCTATCATATAAGACTTTCATTGGGAAGATGAGGTATATTTCATCCGGTGCCTCTGAAAAAGCTGAGGGTGTTAAGGTGAAACTTTGGGGGAAATGTTGGGAAGGATACTAAACACATTCAAAATACCCCTGGGTATGCTGGTTGTCTAAAGGGAGCATTATTAATATCTAAGGAACGGTAAAAGGTATTGAGAGTTGTAACTTTCAGGGCACTTTAAGGGGGTTCCTGAAGAATGATCGGAGGATAATCAGCCTCCTTGCCCTTTTTACATGACCCCTCCCCTCAACACTTATTGAAATTATGAAAAAAAAGATTTTGTTCCTAATAGTCAAAAGGTCCAACAGTTTTGCTTGAGAGTATACTCTAAACGCCAAAGCCTCAGGGAAAGGATTGAAAATTATTTACTTAAAGCTTAGATGCATGGCTTATTATTAGGAAAAGAAGAAATTTTCATTCGAAGTGTGTTTGAAAAGGTTTTGGGCATCAAGGTTAAACTGTGGGGAATCTTTACGGACATATGAAACTAAATTAAGTTAGGGCCGTTCAGACTCAAAGGAATTTCCTGCCTGGAGTCCCAGCTTGGAGCTATGGGAATTCTGTTAAGACGCTAGACGCAAGAAATTTTCAGTCATTTTCTTGGTCAGTTCTCCGATCCGGAGCGAACGGAATAATTGAAAAAAAAAATCAAAGCGCTTCTTCGGTCATGAAAACGTTGACTCACACGCCTCCGGGTCAGGATTCCTGGCAAGAATTCCTTGGCTTTTGAAGGGGCCCATTGATCTGATTTATAAGTGATTATGTTTCCGGAAAGAAACCAAAAAATCTACAAAATGCAAGTAAGATAGTCGTTATTTCTTAGTTTTATGCTGCTATATTCTATAAAAAAAAGCCTGGTGGAAGTGGTCGATTTTCGCATTTATCTGCCTCAGTTTGATTTCAGGGTTACGGGGGATTAACAGGTAGCTAAAACGCGATGTATTTGGTGTAAATTTAGTTACTTCCTGGTCAGTTTATGGGCTTATTTGCGTTGTTGCTGCGGCCTTCTACTATATATATATATATATATATATATATATATATATATATATATATATATATATATATATATATATATATATATATATATATATATATATATTTAACTACGTAAAACTTGCGAATATACAACATTCTTGGCTGTCCCATTGTCTGTGCATATAAATAGATTGTCAGGTTTACCGACTCTTCAACATGCAACATATAATTGTCCATGGGAAAAACAATCTGTATTCAGATCTATACCTTATTATTCTAATGATTGCCCTTGAGCTTTGTTGATGGTGATTGCTAATCGAACATTTCCTGTGTCCCCGTCGTCATTTATATATCCCCCTGTGCCCCCCGGCGTCCCCGTTGTTGTTGTTTCCCTGTGTCCCGGTCGTCATTTGTGCCCTGCGACATTGAGTGTCGCTGTCGTCATTTATATTCCCTGTGTCACTGTGTCCCGGTCGTCATTTTTGTCCCGTCAAAATTGTGTTCATGTGTCCCAGTCTGTAATTTCTCTTTGAGTGTCAAGGTCGTCATTTATATTCCCTGTGTCCCGGTCGTCATTTGTGTCCCGGTGCTTTGTTGATGGTGATTGCTAATCGAACATTCCTTGTGTCCCGGTCGCTTTCTCTTTGAGTGTCCCGGTCGTCATTTATATTCCCTACTAGCTGTTGGGGCGGCGCTTTGCACCACCCCAACATCTAGTTGGTGGGGCGCTTCGCGCCCCCTCAAGCCCCCCGCGCGCGTAAGTCGTTACGCGCCATATTAATTACGCGCCATAGAGATAGATATATCTATATAAATAAAAATAAGTTGTCTGTGTGTGTGTGTGTGTGTCTGTCGAGTGACGTCATGTTTGTGTGTCGACTGACGTCATGTTTTCGACTGACGAAATTACAGACCGGGACATCGGGACATAAATGACGACCGGGACACCAGCACATAGGGAATATAAATGACGACCGGGACACTCAAAGAGAAAGCGACCGGGACACAAGGAATATTCGATTAGCAATCACCATCAACAAAGCACCGGGACACAAATGACGACCAGGACACAGGGAGTATAAATGATGACCAGGACATAAGTAAAAAAAAAACTAAAAAAACTAAAAAAAGGTAAAAACTACAAAAAAACTAAAACTAATAAACAAACTAAAAAAGCTAAAAAACTAAAAAAAAAACTAAAAAAGAAAAAAAAATAAAAAAAATAAAAAAATAAAGGAGAAAAACAAAACTAAAAAAAAATAAAAATAAAAAAAAACTTAAAAAGAAAAAAACTAAAAAAAACTAAAAAAAAGTAAAACCAAAAAAAAAACTAAAAAGAAAAAAAGGGGAAAAATAAAAAAAAATATTTCGTCATATACTATTTCAAAAACGAATGTATATACCCCCCACAAGGAAAGTTCCTCCCAGACAATTCTATTCTAGTGGAAAATTAGCCCTGGAAAATTTCTTGCGAACGATTCCTGCTGAAAAGTTTTTCTTGGAAAAACTTTTTTCTTGGCCGATTTTTATTTGGAACAGACTTTAATTTCTGATTGTTTTTAAACTAATGCCAGAAATCACCCCACCGTGGAAAATTCTTCTCACAAATACCCCTCGCCCCCTAGTAGAAAGGTGCTCACGCAAAAGATCTCTCTGGAGAATCTATCCTGTGAAAAAATCTCCCGGTGCTCAAACCGGCGTTGCTCAATTCTGTACTAATAATTGGCACGACAACCGCATTTAGTAGTATACCGTATGAAGAGTTATAGAAATACATCAAATACGGTTGTTTTTCACAGCTTGGTTGTCGTTCATTAATCAGATAGCCCCTTGTTCAAGTCGGATATAATCCGTCGTTAGCTATTTAGACCACAAGCCAGTGAAGTTAGGCAAGTTTACATCCCAATTTATCGATTTGTGTGACTAACTGCCATGAAACTGGATCTAGGTTTGAGTTGTTGCAGTCACGACACACGTTTCGCCACTTGAACCAACATTTTGATTCTGTTTAGTGGTCAGATTATCAATCTACCACTTAGGTCTATTCGAAAAGAGTTGCTTCCACATCATCTTCAGTTTTTGAATTATTAATATCAAGCAAACAGCGTTAAAAAACTAAACCCTTAATTTTTCAGGCCTGATAGTAGAAGGCCGCAGCAACAACGCAAATAAGCCCATAAACTGACCAGGAAGTAACTAAATTTACACCAAATACATCGCGTTTTAGCTACATGTTAATCCCCCGTAACCCTGAAATCAAACTGAGGCAGATAAATGCGAAAATCGACCACTTCCACCAGGCTTTTTTTTATAGAATATAGCAGCATAAAACTAAGAAATAACGACTATCTTACTTGCATTTTGTAGATTTTTTGGTTTCTTTCCGGAAACATAATCACTTATAAATCAGATCAATGGGCCCCTTCAAAAGCCAAGGAATTCTTGCCAGGAATCCTGACCCGGAGGCGTGTGAGTCAACGTTTTCATGACCGAAGAAGCGCTTTGATTTTTTTTTTCAATTATTCCGTTCGCTCCGGATCGGAGAACTGACCAAGAAAATGACTGAAAATTTCTTGCGTCTAGCGTCTTAACAGAATTCCCATAGCTCCAAGCTGGGACTCCAGGCAGGAAATTCCTTTGAGTCTGAACGGCCCTAACTTAATTTAGTTTCATATGTCCGTAAAGATTCCCCACAGTTTAACCTTGATGCCCAAAACCTTTTCAAACACACTTCGAATGAAAATTTCTTCTTTTCCTAATAATAAGCCATGCATCTAAGCTTTAAGTAAATAATTTTCAATCCTTTCCCTGAGGCTTTGGCGTTTAGAGTATACTCTCAAGCAAAACTGTTGGACCTTTTGACTATTAGGAACAAAATCTTTTTTTTCATAATTTCAATAAGTGTTGAGGGGAGGGGTCATGTAAAAAGGGCAAGGAGGCTGATTATCCTCCGATCATTCTTCAGGAACCCCCTTAAAGTGCCCTGAAAGTTTCAACTCTCAATACCTTTTACCGTTCCTTAGATATTAATAATGCTCCCTTTAGACAACCAGCATACCCAGGGGGTATTTTGAATGTGTTTAGTATCCTTCCCAACATTTCCCCCAAAGTTTCACCTTAACACCCTCAGCTTTTTCAGAGGCACCGGATGAAATATACCTCATCTTCCCAATGAAAGTCTTATATGATAGCATTGGGCAAATCTCAGAACTCAGCGTCCCTGCCCCGGGCTGTGGGGGTCATTTTCATCCAGAAACCATAGTCAAAACTTTTATCGGGTGTATTTGTGGCAAACGAACGTGGGAGGAGGGGGGCTGGTTACCATTCGGGCGCGCGTAAGTCGTTACACGCCATATTAGTTACGCGCCACTGTAGTTGTGTCCCTTTGTCCAACCTGTGAATATATATATATATATATATATATATATATATATATATATATATATATATATATATATATATATATATATATATATATATCTATATATATAAAAATAAGTTGTCTGTCTGTCTGTGGATGGATGGATCAGGTGACGTCACCTGAAAAAACTGGATCAGGTGACGTCAAAACTGAAAAAACTAAAAAAAGGCAAAAACTACAAAAAAAAACTAAAAAAAAGTAAAAAAGCTAAAAAACTAAAAAACTAAAAAAACTAAAAAAACTAAAAAAAGGTAAAAAACTAAAAAAAAATAAAAAATAAAAAAAAACTAAAAAAAAGGAAAAAACTGAAAAATAAGCTAAAATAAAGGTAAAAACCAATAAAAAACTAAAAAGAAAAAAAGGAAAAACTAAAAAAAATTTTCATCTAAAAAACTAAAAAAAACTAAAAAAGGTAAAAACTAAAAGAACTAAAAAAGAAAAAAATAAATGCAAAGCACCGGGACACAGGGAGTATAAATGACGACCAGGACATAAGTAAAAAAAAAAACTAACAAAACTAAAAAGAAGGTAAAAACTGCAAAAAAACTAAAAAGAAAAAAACCTAAAAACTAATAAAAAAAACTAAAAAATCTAAAAATCTAAATAAACTAAAAAAGAAAAAAAAAGGAAAAAAATAAAGGAGAAAAACAAAACTTAAAAAAAGGCAAAAACTACAAAAAAAAACTAAAAACTAATAAAAAAAGTAAAAAAAACCTAAAAAACTAAAAAAACTAAAAAAACTAAAAAAAGGTAAAAAACTAAAAAAAATAAAAAATAAAAAAATAAAAAAAAGGAAAAAACTGAAAAATAAGCTAAAATAAAAGTAAAAACCAATAAAAAACTAAAAAGAAAAAAAGGAAAAAACTAAAAAAAATTTTCATCTAAAAAACTAAAAAAACTAAAAAAGGTAAAAACTAAAAGAACTAAAAAAGAAAAAAATAAATGACGACACTCAAAGAGAAAGCGACCAGGACAAAAGGAATGTTCGATTAGCAATCAACAAAGCACCGGGACACAGGGAGTATAAATGACGACCAGGACATAAGTAAAAAAAAAAACTAACAAAACTAAAAAGAAGGTAAAAACTACAAAAAAAACTAAAAAGAAAAAAAAACTAAAAACTAATAAAAAAACTAAAAAATCTAAAAATCTAAATAAACTAAAAAGAAAAAAAAAAGGAAAAAAATAAAGGAGAAAAACAAAACTAAAAAACAAATGTATATACAGACCGGGACACCGGGATACAAATGACGACCGGGACACAGGGAATATAAATGACGACCGGGACACAGGGACACAACTACAACGGGGACACCGGGGGAAACAGGGGGATATAAATGACGACCGGGACACCGGGACAGGGAATGGTCGATTAAAAAAACTAAAAACTAATAAAAAAAGTAAAAAAGCTAAAAAACTAAAAAAACTAAAAAAACTAAAAAAAGGTAAAAAACTAAAAAAAATAAAAAATAAAAAAAAACTAAAAAAAAGGAAAAAACTGAAAAATAAGCTAAAATAAAAGTAAAAACCAATAAAAAACTAAAAAGAAAAAAAGGAAAAAACTAAAAAAAAATTTCATCTAAAAAACTAAAAAAAAACTAAAAAAGGTAAAAACTAAAACAACTAAAAAAGAAAAAAATAAATGACGACACTCAAAGAGAAAGCGACCAGGACAAAAGGAATGTTCGATTAGCAATCAACAAAGCACCGGGACACAGGGAGTATAAATGACGACCAGGACATAAGTAAAAAAAAAACTAACAAAACTAAAAAGAAGGTAAAAACTACAAAAAAACTAAAAAGAAAAAAAAACTAAAAACTAATAAAAAAACTAAAAAATCTAAAAATCTAAATAAACTAAAAAAGAAAAAAAAAGGAAAAAAATAAAGGAGAAAAACAAAACTAAAAAACGAATGTATATACAGACCGGGACACCGGGATACAAATGACGACCGGGACACAGGGAATATAAATGACGACCGGGACACAGGGACACAACTACAACGGGGACACCGGGGGAAACAGGGGGATATAAATGACGACCGGGACTACGGGACAGGGAATGGTCGATTAGCAATCACCATCAACAAAGCTCAAGGGCAATCATTAGAATCATGAGGTATAGATCTGAATACAGATTGTTTTCCCATGGACCATTATATGTTGCATGTTCAAGAGTCGGTAAACCTGACAATCTATTTATATGCAAAGACAATGGGACAGCAAAGAATGTTGTATATTCGCAAGTTTTACGTAGTTAAAACCATATATATATATATATATATATATATATATATATATATATATATATATATATATATATATATATATATATATATATATATATATATATATATATATATATATATATATATATATATATATATATATATATATATATATATATATCTATATTCACAGGTAGGACATAGGGACACAACTACAATGGCGCGTAACTATTATGGCGCGTAACAACTTACGCGCGCGGGGGGGCTTGGGGGGGGGGCGCGAAGCGCCCCCACCAACTAGGTGTTGGGGTGGCGCGAAGCGCCACCCCAACAGCTAGTATATATATATATATATATATATATATATATATATATATATATATATATATATATATATATATATATATATATATATATATATATATATATATATATATATATACATATATATATATATATATATATATATACTAGCTGTTGGGGTGGCGCTTCGCGCCACCCCAACACCTAGTTGGTGTGGGCGCTTCGCGCCCCCCCCAAGCCCCCCCGCGCGCGTAAGTCGTTACGCGCCATAATAGTTACGCGCCATTGTAGTTGTGTCCCTATGTCCCACCTGTGAATATAGATAGATATATATATATATGGTTTTAACTACGTAAAACTTGCGAATATACAACATTCTTTGCTGTCCCATTGTCTTTGCATATAAATAGATTGTCAGGTTTACCGACTCTTGAACATGCAACATATAATGGTCCATGGGAAAACAATCTGTATTCAGATCTATACCTCATGATTCTAATGATTGCCCTTGAGCTTTGTTGATGGTGATTGCTAATCGACCATTCCCTGTCCCGGTGTCCCGGTCGTCATTTACATCCCCCTGTTTCCTCCGGTGTCCCCGTTGTAGTTGTGTCCCTGTGTCCCGGTCGTCATTTATATTCCCTGTGTCCCGGTCGTCATTTGTATCCCGGTCTGTATATACATTCGTTTTTTAGTTTTGTTTTTCTCCTTTATTTTTTTCCTTTTTTTTTCTTTTTTAGCTTATTTAGATTTTTAGATTTTTTAGTTTTTTATTAGTTTTTAGTTTTTTTTTTCTTTTTAGTTTTTTTGTCCCGGTCGTCATTTATATCCCCCTGTTTCCCCCGGTGTCCCCGTTGTAGTTGTGTCCCTGTGTCCCGGTCGTCATTTATATTCCCTGTGCCCCGGTCGTCATTTGTATCCCGGTGTACCGGTCTGTATATACATTCGTTTTTTAGTTTTGTTTTTCTCCTTTATTTTTTTCCTTTTTTTTCTTTTTTAGTTTATTTAGATTTTTAGATTTTTTAGTTTTTTTATTAGTTTTTAGTTTTTTTTTTCTTTTTAGTTTTTTTGTAGTTTTTACCTTCTTTTTAGTTTTGTTAATTTTTTTTTACTTATGTCCTGGTCGTCATTTATACTCCCTATGTCCCGGTGCTTTGTTGATTGCTAATCGAACATTCCTTTTGTCCTGGTCGCTTTCTCTTTGAGTGTCGTCATTTATTTTTTTCTTTTTTAGTTCTTTTAGTTTTTACCTTTTTTAGTTTTTTTAGTTTTTTAGATGAAAATTTTTTTTAGTTTTTTCCTTTTTTTCTTTTTAGTTTTTATTGGTTTTTACCTTTATGTTAGCTTATTTTTCAGTTTTTTCCTTTTTCTTAGTTTTTTTTTATTTTTTATTTTTTTTAGTTTTTTACCTTTTTTTAGTTTTTTTAGTTTTTTTAGTTTTTTTAGTTTTTTAGCTTTTTTACTTTTTTTATTAGTTTTTAGTTTTTTTGTAGTTTTTGCCTTTTTTTAGTTTGACAACTTATTTTTATATATATAGATAGTTTTTTTTTTTTACTTATGTCCTGGTCGTCATTTATACTCCCTGTGTCCCGGTGCTTTGTTGATTGCTAATCGAACATTCCTTTTGTCCTGGTCGCTTTCTCTTTGAGTGTCGTCATTTATTAGTTTTTTCCTTTTTTTCTTTTTAGTTTTTTATTGGTTTTTACCTTTATTTTAGCTTATTTTTCAGTTTTTTCCTTTTTTTTAGTTTTTTTTTATTTTTTATTTTTTTTAGTTTTTTACCTTTTTTTAGTTTTTTTTTAGTTTTTTTAGTTTTTTAGCTTTTTTACTTTTTTTATTAGTTTTTAGTTTTTTTTTTGTAGTTTTTGCCTTTTTTTTAGTTTTTTCAGTTTTTTTTTTAGTTTTTACCTTTATAGTTTTTTTAGTTTTTTAGCTTTTTATTTTTTTTATTAGTTTTTAGTTTTTTTTGTAGTTTTTGCCTTTTTTTAGTTTTTTCAGTTTTGACGTCACCTGATCCAGTTTTTTCAGGTGACGTCACCTGACACATCCATCCACACATCCACAGACAGACAGACAACTTATTTTTATATATATAGATAGATATACGCGCCATTTTAAATTGGTAAACACACCATTTTAATTAAGTAGTTAAATATATATATATATATATATATATATATATATATATATATATATATATATATATATATATTATATATATATATATATATATATTCACAGGTGGGACACAGGGACACAACTACAATGGCGCGTAACTAATATGGCACGTAACGACTTACGCGTTCGGGGGGCTTGGGGGGGAAGCGCCCCCAACAACTAGGTTGGTGGGGGTCCCCCACCGTGAGTTATATCCCTACCTCTATAGGGGTCTCCCACCTTTGAGTGTCCCCCACCGGGACACTCAAAGAGAAAGCGACCGGAACACAAGGAAAGTTCGATTAGCAATCACCATCAACAAACCACCGTTGCACAAATGACGACCAAGACACAGGGAATATAAATGACGACCAGGACGCTCAAAGAGAAATTACAGACCGGGACACCGGAACACAAATGACGACGGGGACAAAAATGACGACCGGGACACAGGGAATATAAATGACGACCGCGACACTCAAAGAGAAATTACAGACTGGGACACATGGACACAAATGACGACCGGGACAAAGAGAAGCAACAACAACGGGGACGCCGGGGGGCACAGGGGGATATATAAATGACGATGGGGACACAGGGAATGTTCGATTAGGAATCACCATCAACAAAGCTCAAGGGCAATCATTAGAATAATGAGGTATAGATCTGAACACAGATTGTTTTTCCCATGGACAGTTATATGTTTTATGTTCAAGAGTCGGTAAACCTGACAATCTATTTATATGCAAGACAATGGGACAGCCAAGAATGTTGTATATTCGCAAATTTTTCGTAGTTAATTATATATATATATATATATATATATATATATATATATATATATATATATATATATATATATATATATATCTATCTTTGCTACAGCCCCTTCTGACCCCTTCCCTTAAAAAAAATGCATACTAAAAGCACCCCCCTCTTCACATACACACACACACACACAAACACACACACAAGTTCACTAATTGGCGGCTCATTGAAACCGATTTATATTTTGACAAATCTTTTACATCATAACCCTTAAAAATGAAACACTGATCACGTTCCCGGAGTAAAAAAAGACCAATTTCTTAAAAAATACAATTATTTAGTTTATTAAATTATTAAGAAAATATCAAAATCAAGAAAAACACAAAATAAGACGAGTTTCCAACGACAATGTTCAACACTACAAGCAAAAAATTATCTGGTATGGTTATGATACTATCCCCGTAGCTCAGATATACTTTCATGTAAATATTTCCCATGCACTCGTTATGAAAATGAAATGTGCTCTTACCCGAATCCTGATTTTGCTAAATCAGATTTGCTTTGAGTGTTTTTACTAAATCCTGATTTAGTAAAAACACTGGGCTGTAAACTCCAAAGTTGGTAATCGTAATTAATAAAGGATATTGAACGGCAATTATAAACAGCAATAGTTTCATTTCATCGACAACAGTATTAAGTCAGAAATAACACACTAATTGCTTTTTACGACAACTTTTCCAAAAACGGTTTATCCAAGCTATATTTCAGAAGAATATAAAAAATGTCAATCCATTTTGTCATATCATGTTTTCTGTGACTACGAGATGCTCACACGTTCATTACTTTACGGTACCCAAGTTAAGTTAGATCTATGCTGTCCGAGCTACATGAAGGGTTGTCGTGGGGGTAGGTTTTTACCCCCAAGAAAATGCCCCCTATAAAACACCCCGGAAAATAATCCCCCGTAGACAATATTCTTTCGGAATATATCCTCCAGGAAAACATCCCCTGACGGATAATAGCCCCCCAGAAAAAAGCGGAAAAAAAATCTCTGTGGAAAATACCCAAGCCCGCAGAAAATACCTCTCGCAGGTATTTTAATGAAGAAACACTTCATAAACATTAGGGCCGCTTAATAGGAATAAAATGCTTTTCTAAAGCAATAGAGACTTCACTGTAACCAGTAAGGGATTGAGGAGGGGATAGCCTCCCTCATATATTGGGTAAATTCTGTCTTTTTCAATGCTGTTCTGTACTTTCAGTCGAAAAACTTGAAGAATCGAAAATCAACTTGGTTACTGCTCGGACACTTCTATTCTCCCTGCCTTAGTCCCAATAATAAAGGCTTACACTGAAAATATATGTGAGGACTACGAAGAATTAGACAACAAGTCCAAACACTCATTTAGTCATCTGAAGACTCAATGAGACTAAAAAAATTGAGCAATTGAAACTTGTTTCTTTTGGTATCCCCCTCCCAGACAGAAAGAATTACCAACCCCTCCTTAATAATAGACCACTGCTTTGTGAAGCAAATCACTTCAGCTAAATAATGGGTCAAAATAAACGGTAGAAGAATTTTTGCGTAATAAGAAGGGAGGTGCTACCTTGCAGGTCCCTCCTGGACATTACCCACATTTTTACAAGGAAAAATTTTGCCAGAAAATTTGATCCCCGCTGAACGGAAATTCTTCCCGAAAATTTTATATCCAATGAAAATTCCCTCCAAACAATCACCCCTGCTAAAAACGAAATGAAAAGACGTATCAAAAAAATGAGATTGGTATATATCCTTGATGATTTCTGGGAATATTTTTGGTCTACGCTGTTATTATAAGAAGCAAAGAGTAGCACTAAACCCCAAAATGAGCAGAATTTCTTTCGTATAGGAGGGGGATCCCCCTTCCTCGTCCACGCGTCGACCTCATGGTCACAAAAACTTCAAAAGGTGCTTACTAGATCAGAAATTGAGAGTTCTAGTTCTTTTTTATAAGTCGAAAGTGATTGGAGGCCAACCAGTGACAGGGGCTGGGCCGGTATTTTCCACGGGTGTATTTTCTGAGGGGTGTATTTTTCAGTGGGGGAGGGGTATTTTCCATAGGGGGACATTTTTTGTTAGGGGTATTTTCCGGGTTTTTCTCCGTAGGGAGCATTTTCTACAGATGGGTAATTTTCAAGGAGGGGAGCCTGTTTACATGGGGTATTCTCAACGGGGGAGTCGCTCCCAGGGGTATTTTCCGTGAGCGTATTTTTCGGTGGGTACACGCACAGCACGGGTTGCTGTAGATTTTGGTTGGCTTCGCTAACGGAAATGTTGAAAAACCAAAGATTTGGTTCGGCCCGTCAAAAGTTTCGAAAACTAAGTCTTTAAAAAGTTATGATAATATGTTCCCTAGAGAAAGTCTAATAATAGACTTTTTCTTCTTAAGCGCAACTTTGTTTTTCGTCAACTTTAAAGAGAATGCTCTTACTTTTGAAATGCAATATTTACGGAAGTTAATTCTGTATTTCTTTGTCCCAAAACATCTCTATAACCCTAGCTTTGTTATTATTTCTAAGACCGTAGCTAAGACAACGTTACTTTTCCCTAAAATATAATCCATATTATTTGTTTCTAGTGAGTTTGATGATATATCTATATATATAAAAATAAGTTGTCTGTCTGTCTGTGGATCTGTGGATCTGTGGATCAGGTGACGTCATGTTTCGGCTGACGTCATGAAATTAGTTGCCGTCATTTTTGTTATGACGATGCTTAGTATATTGTAAAACACATTAATTTGGTTAATAATATACCATTTAAAACACCAAAATGAACATGCTGGAGTAGTCACTCGGTGAGAGAGGGTGTCAGAACGGAGAATGAAGGTCCCAGGTTCAAATCCTGGTTAGGCTAAAAAAGGTAAAAAACTAAAAACTAAAAAAAAAACTGAAAAAACTAAAAAAAGGCAAAAACTACAAAAAAAACTAAAAACTAATAAAAAAATAAAAAAGCCGAAAAACTAAAAAAACTAAAGAAACTAAAAAAAGGAAAAAACTTAAAAAACTAAAAACTAAAAAAAAAAACTAAAAAAAAGGAAAAATGAAAAATAGAAGAGAAAAAGAATACTAATAAAATTAAAAATAAAAATAAAAAAAAATAAAAAAGATAAAAAGCTAAAAAAAGGTAAAAACCAATAAAAAACTAAAAGAAAAAAAGGTAAAAAACTAAAAAAAAAATTCATCTAAAAAACTAAAAAAAACTAAAAAATGTAAAAACTAAAAGAACTAAAAAAGTAAAAAAAAAACTAAAAAAAAGGAAAAAACTGAAAAATAAGCGGGATATAAAACAGGGGGATATAAATGACGACCGGGACACCGGGACATAAGGAATATAAATGAATCAGAAAATACAACTCATGTTTCCAAATGACGTCGTTTGGAGCCCAAATTGAAAATCCAGATCAATTTATGTCTACTTTCAAAGTAAAAGGGCAAATTTATCATAGAGCAGGGTCTCTTCTACCATTCTCAGGCGAGAATCATAAATTTTTACAATTGTACTTCATCAGTGATAGAAATTCTGAATTGAATGCACGTTGCGAAATTTCTCCCAACATTGAAAGGACAATCGTTTCCCAATTACAACATCTTTTCCACGAAAATAATAATTTAGTGCGTCTGTTCAAAACAGCCATCGATTTGATGCCTACTTATACGCATAAAATTGTTATTTCCGCTGACAAAACGCCTCCTGGCCAACATGTGCGTAGATACAATGCTCCAACTATCGACGAAGTGGCCATCGTTATGGTCGGTGATCAGTTTTTACCTCGAGATATTATTCTCAGGGTTTCCACCACACGTGCTACAACTAAAAATAGGCCTACCAATAATACTTTTAAGAAATATAAACCCACCAAAGCTTTGCTATGGCACTCGACCTGCCGTAAAAAAAACAATGGAAAACCTAATAGAGGCCACAATCTTGACAGGGCCTTTTGAGGGTGAGGCTGTTCTTATTCCTCGCATTCCCAAGATTCCATTGGATCTGCCTTTTCAATTTAAAAGATTGCAATTCCCAATTCGATTAGCATTTGCAATCACCATTAACAAAGCTCAAGGTCAATCATTAGAAAAATGTGGTATAGATCTTAATACTGATTGTTTTTCCCATTGACAATTGTACGTTGCATGTTCGAGGGTCGGTAAACCTGACAATCTATTTATATGCAGCGACAATTGGACAGCGAAGAATGTTGTATATTCACAAGTTTTACGCAGTTAATTTGTATTTTATCTATCTATCTATTTATCTATCTATATAAAAACGAGTTGTATGTATGCATGTTTGTTTGTTTGTAAAAAGAGCGTTTGCATAAGATGTCATTATTAGTACATACGGCTTTGTATATGCAGAGACAATGGGAAAGCCAAGAATGTTGTATATTCGCAATTTTTACGTAGTTTAACTCCTGCAGACGAAATGAATGCTTGCCTAAAAAATTCTAATTTATAGGCACACGTAAAAATATTAAAATTAACTACAAATATGCGTGTCCGATTGCAAAACGATGACTCTGGTCAAACAGTAGACTCAATTTCAGGACGTATACAACTACCTGCTGATTTCTGTAATTTAGTGACGTCCAAAAATGAATTGATTGAAAAAGTATTTCCGAATATTCTAAAAAATTATAAAAATAATAAATGGCTAAGTGAAAGAGCGATTCTCGCACCCAAAAATATAGACGTCCACGAAATCAACAATATTGTTTTGAACAAGATTCGAGACCAGGCAGTCCTTTACAAGTCAGTCGACACAGTTTTGGAACCAAATGAAGCGGTTAATTATCTATCTGAATTTTTAAATTCCATAGATCCTTCAGGGTTTCCACCACACGTGCTACAACTAAAAATAGGCGTACCAATAATACTTTTAAGAAATATCAACCCACCAAAGCTTTGCAATGGCACGCGACTTGCCGTAAAAAAAAACAATGGAAAACCTAATAGAGGCCACAATCTTGACAGGGCCTTATGAGGGTGAGGCTGTTCTTATTCCTCGCATTCCCATGATTCCAACGGATCTGCTTTTTCAATTTAAAAGATTGCAATTCCCAATTCGATTAGTATTTACAATCACCATTAACAAAGCTCAAGGTCAATCATTAGAAAAATGTGGTATAGATCTTAATCCTGATTGTTCTTCCCATGGACAATTGTACGTTGCATGTTCGAGGGTCGGTAAACCTGACAATGTATTTATATGCAGCGACAATTGGACAGCGAAGAATGTTGTTTATTCGCAAGTTTTACGCAGTTAATTTGTATTGTATCTATCTATATAAAAACGAGTTATGTGGATGCATGTTTGTTTGTTTGTAAAAAGAGCGTTTGTATATGACGTCATTATTAGTACATACGGCTTTGCATATGCACAGACAATGGGAAAGCCAAGAATGTTGTTTATTCGCAATTTTTGCGTAGTTTGAAACACATATATAAATCTATCTATATTCACAGGTGGGACACAGGGACACAACTACAATGGCGCATAACTAATATGGCGCGTAACGACTTACGCGCGCGGGGGGGCTTGGGGGGCGCGAAGCGCCCCACCAACTAGGTGTTGGGGTGGCGCGAAGCGCCACCCCAACAGCTAGTATATATATATATATATATAAAAAATAAGTTGTCTGTCTGTCTGTGGATCAGGTGACGTCATGTTTCTGTGTCGACTGACGTCATGAAGTTAGTTGTCGTCATTTTTCTATGACAGTGACGTCATTAAAGATATTTAAGACATATATGTTCACGTAAAAATCTATTAATGTTTAAGTTTTCAAATGACTGATGAACTTACAATGGCAAAAGTCGACGAAGATGCTCAAAGAGTCTATGCCAAAAAACTTGCTGCTGATAGAGAAAGTCAGAAAAGAAAGCGTGCCGAGGAATCAAAAGAACAGCAAGGAAACAGGCTTGAGGCTAAAGAACGCAAGACCGCACAGTTAGATGAAGATCCACCTGGACAGCGAGAGTCAAAACATATCAAAACTGAAAATGATAGCGATGATGATTGGGTTTGGGATTTTGACTTGGATAAGGTCATCAATGCCTACCAGATTTTAGTTAAAAAAAACAAAGGTTCGGCGATATGTATTTCATAGTGAAGCTGAAAAATAAAAAAGAAAAAAGAAAACTGAAAAAAGAAAAAATGTAAAAAACATGACGACAGGGACACAGGGAATATAAATGACGACCAGGACACGCTGAAAAATAAAAAAGAAAAAGAAAACTGAAAAAAGAAAAAATGTAAAAAACTAAAAAATACTAAAAAGAAAAAACACTCAAGAGAAATTACAGACCGGGACACTCAAAGAGAAATTACAGACTGGGATACCGGGACACAAATGACGACCGGGACACAGGGAATATAAAATGACGACCAGGACACAGTTATTTAAGAATATCGTTCAAACACAAATTTTTAATTATAAGAAGACCGTTGAAAGAGAAATTTCTAATTGTAAAATGACTGCAGAACCTACAATGGCAACAACTGAGGAAGCTGCTCAAAACGAAAGTATTCAAGCCGAAGTAGCTGAGTTGGTAAAGCGTTATGTTTCAGGTTCTAGGTCCGAGAGGCTCCAGGTTTGAACCTTGGCTTTAGCATTAATACAAAAGAAGAAAAAAACTAAAAAGGTAAAAACTACAAAAAAACTAAAAATAAAATATATATATATATTTATATTTTATATATATATTTTTCTATATATTGTCTGTCTGTGTAACGATGACTCTGGTCAAACATTTTCAGATCAATTGCTGGCAATTGGACACGGAAAGCTCCCAGTAGTGGGAAAGCCAAGAATGTTGTATATTCGCAATTTTTACGTAGTTTGGAACACATATATAAATCTATCTATATTCACAGGTGGGACACAGGGACACAACTACAATGGCGCGTAACTAATATGGCGCGTAACGACTTACGCGCGTGGGGGGGCTTGGGGGGGGGGGGGGGCGCGAAGCGCCCCCACCAACTAGGTGTTGGGGTGGCGCGAAGTGCCACCCCAACAGCTAGTATATATATATATATATATATATATATATATATATATATATATATATATATATATATATATATATATATATATATATATATATATATATATATATATATATATATATATATATATATATATATATATATATATGCAATATTGTTTAAAATAAACTGACTCGTGATATTTTTTTTAATTTTTAAAATTCTGAAAAACTAGCGCTTTACTGAAAAAAAACATTTGTCCATTATTTTTATTTGCGATTTGATACTTGTTGTCACATGCCTTCTAGTGTAAGATGTCGTTGAGCTTCATTTTTGTGTATCATTACCCTAGACATTTTCCCATGCCTATGCTTTAGCCGTTCGGGCTCATTCAAAAACCATTTGTAATTTTGGAAGACTTCATAGATACAAAAAACAGATTATTGTAATTTTTCTTTATAGGGTTTTTAACACTTGCAATTTCAAAGGGGCGCTTTTCATGTCGATTAATTGCCATTTTTGAAAGGTTCCAAGCTTTTTTCAAAATTCACATAAATTCATTTTCAAAATCACATTTTGCTGTTAGGTTAGTCGAAATAATAAGTTACAAATCCTGAATTTTTAAAATGGCAATTTTTCTTAATAATCAGTTTTTAAAGATATATTTTTTAACGTTTCATTGCTATTACTGTAATTCGCCCCTTTACTGCATTGTAGCAAACGCATTAATTTCTAAGTAGCCAAAAATATTTTGCCACGGTAAAGTACCGTTTTTTTACTATTTTCTACCATCAAGCTATACCACCTACCTTTTTTGTTACTTTTTTTCCCATTAAGCTACAGGTTTGCCCAAAGAGAGCCAAATTTCTTGCAAGTGAAAATTTCGACATATCCAATTGGTTAAAAAATATTGAAAAAACTGTATATTGGGCCTCCGTTTTCATGAAAAATAGAACTAGTAGAGACTAGAACTACGTTAGAAACTAGTAGAAATTAGAAAGCGTTTTGGCGGTCAAGCAGATATCTGTTGATTAATAATTTCTAGTCAAATTGACTCAACTTCAACTTCAACTTTTTCTTCATTCAACTTAAAAAATACAAAAGCAATGTTATGCCCCAACAGAGAGCAGAGCTCGTAAGGCTGAGAGCAGAGCTCGTAAGACTCACAAAAATAAAAGCTGACGGTGAACTATGTTGGTGAAAATTAGCTATTCAACTAAGTTAGAACTAGTGGAAATTAGAAAGCATTTTGGCGGTCAAGCAAATATCTGTTGATAAGCAATTACTAGTCAAATTCACTCACAAAAATAAAAGCTGGCAGTGAACTTTGTTGGTGAAAATTAGCTGTTCAACTAAATTAGAACTAGTACAAATTAGAAAGAGTTTTGGTGGTCGAGCAAATATCTGTTAATCAACAATTACTAGTCGAATTGACTCACAAAAATAAAAGCTGGCGATGAACTTTGTTGGTGAAAATTAGATATTCAACTAAGTTAGACATAGTAGAAATTAGAAAGCTTTTCAGCAGTTCAGCAGATATCTGTTGATCAACAATTACTAGTCAAATTGACTCACAAAAATAAAAGCTGGTGGTGAACATTGTTGGTGAAAATTAGCTATACAACTATATATATATATATTTATATATATCGAGCAAATATCTGTTGATCAACAGTTACTAGTCAAATTGACTTACAAAAATAAAAGCTGGAGATGAACTTCGTTGGTGAAAATTAACAATTCAACTAAGTTAGAATTAGTAGAAATTAGAAAGAGTTTTGGCAGTTCAGCAGATATCTGTTGATCAACAATTACTAGTCGAATTGACTCACAAAAATAAAAGCTGACGGTGAACTTTTTTGGTGAAAATTAGCTATTCAACTAAGTTATAAATAGTAGAAATTAGAAAGCGTTTTGGAGGTCAAGAAAATATCCGTTGATCAGCAATTACTAGTCAAATTGACTCACAAAAATAAAAGCCGGCAGTGAACTTTGTTGGTGATTAAATAAAAAAAAACAAGTTTTAACTGAAAGTAAGGAGCGACATTAAAACTTAAAACGAACAGAAATTACTTCGTATATTAAAGGGGCTGCTTCCTCATCAACGTCCCGCTCTTTACGCTAAAGTTTGACTCTTTCTCTCAACTTCACTTTTTAAAACAGTAAAAAACCTTTGCGTGAAGAGCAGGACGTTGAGGAAGCAGCCCCTTTCATATACGATGTAATTTCTGTTCGTTTTAAGTTTTAATGTCGCTCCTTACTTTCAGTTAAAAAACTTTTTTTTTATTTCTGAACGTTTTTGAATCAATACATGTTTTGATTTTGGCTCTCCCCAGAGGAATAATTAAAACGAAATTTGCATATTTTTTTTTTTGGCTAAATGGCTTCCTCATTGTTCTGATCGAATGATTTTGAAAAAAAAGGAGTGGGGGAGGAAGCCTTGTTACCCTCCGATTTTTTGGTTATTTAAAAAGGCAACTAGAACTTTTTATTTTTTACGAATGTTTTTATTAGTGAAAGATATACGTAACTTATTAATTAGCTTACGTAACGAACTTTTGTATTCTTATGTTTTTATTACATACATGAGGGGGTTCATCCGCTCGTCAGAACCTCGCTAAATACACTAAAGCTTAAATTTTATCTCAATTCATTAAGAATGACCCCTGAATCACAAAAGCCGTAGAATAAATAGTTGAAATTACTAAAAATACTTTAGTGTAAAGATCGAATTATTAGGAGGAGGTGAGCCCCTCATATGCCTAACAATTTCTGTTGGTTTTAATTTTTAATGCTGCTCCTTACTTACAGTTGAAAAAACTTATTCGTATTTATTTTTTCATTTTTTTTAATAATGCTAGAAAATCCTACGCTCCCTTCATGGAAATTTTTCTTCCCTCATGACAAATTCCTCGATTGGAAAGTTTCCCCAACATATCCCCCTCTTCTCAACCCCTCCTCCCAACTAAAAAAATTCTACCTGAAGAAATCTGTACACTTCCCAATAACCATTACTATATGTAAGCACTGGTCAAAGTTTGTAACTTATAGCCCCCTCCCACGGGGATCGTAGGGGAGTAAGTGGTCCTCAAAAACATAGTTATTAGGCTTTTCGACTATGCTGAATAA
>NW_027065187.1:0-22807 GCF_032884065.1 Artemia franciscana
CTTGTCAACAGAACTTAAGTACAGTGGCTGTAAGACCTTATTGACCTATTTAGACCTTATTAGATCTTGTTGTCCTCAATCTTGTCCTCAATCTTTGTATTCGCTACCTTATTTCTAATATCTAGGTAGCTCAATCTTTTTCAATAGACCTTGTTAGATCTGACGTCAGAAACCCTTATTAGACCTTTTAAATCTTTTAAATCTTTTTATTGTGTTTGAAACGTTTTTCTTAGATAAGGTAGCCTATTAGGGACTTCACTTGTCAACAGAACTTAAGTACAGTGGCTATAAGACCTTATTGACCTATTTAGACCTTATTAGATCTTGTTGTCCTCAATCTTGTCCTCAATCTTTGTATTCGCTACCTTATTTCTAATATCTAGGTAGCTCAATCTTTTTCAATAGACCTTATTAGATCTGACGTCAGAAACCCTTATTAGACCTTTTAAATCTTTTAAATCTTTTTATTGTGTTTGAAACGTTTTCTTAGATAAGGTAGCCTATTAGGGACTTCACTTGTCAACAGAACTTAAGTACAGTGGCTATAAGACCTTATTGACCTATTTAGACCTTATTAGATCTTGTTGTCCTCAATCTTGTCCTCAATCTTTGTATTCGCTACCTTATTTCTAATATCTAGGTAGCTCAATCTTTTTCAATAGACCTTATTAGATATGACGTCAGAAACCCTTATTAGACCTTTTAAATCTTTTAAATCTTTTTATTGTGTTTGAAACATTTTCTTAGATAAGGTAGCCTATTAGGGACTTCACTTGTCAACAGAACTTAAGTACAGTGGCTATAAGACCTTATTGACCTATTTAGACGATATTAGATCTTGTTGTCCTCAATCTTGTCCTCAATCTTTGTATTCGCTACCTTATTTCTAATATCTAGGTAGCTCAATCTTTTTCAATAGACCTTATTAGATCTGACGTCAGAAACCCTTATTAGACCTTTTAAATCTTTTAAATCTTTTTATTGTGTTTGAAACGTTTTCTTAGATAAGGTAGCCTATTAGGGACTTCACTTGTCAACAGAACTTAAGTACAGTGGCTATAAGACCTTATTGACCTATTTAGACCTTATTAGATCTTGTTGTCCTCAATCTTGTCCTCAATCTTTGTATTCGCTACCTTATTTCTAATATCTAGGTAGCTCAATCTTTTTCAATAGACCTTATTAGATCTGACGTCAGAAACCCTTATTAGACCTTTTAAATCTTTTAAATCTTTTTATTGTGTTTGAAACGTTTTCTTAGATAAGGTAGCCTATTAGGGACTTCACTTGTCAACAGAACTTAAGTACAGTGGCTATAAGACCTTATTGACCTATTTAGACCTTATTAGATCTTGTTGTCCTCAATCTTGTCCTCAATCTTTGTATTCGCTACCTTATTTCTAATATCTAGGTAGCTCAATCTTTTTCAATAGACCTTATTAGATCTGACGTTAGAAACCCTTATTAGACCTTTTAAATCTTTTAAATCTTTTTATTGTGTTTGAAACGTTTTCTTAGATAAGGTAGCCTATTAGGGACTTCACTTGTCAACAGAACTTAAGTACAGTGGCTATAAGACCTTATTGACCTATTTAGACCTTATTAGATCTTTTTGTCCTGAATCTTGTCCTCAATCTTTGTATTCGCTACCTTATTTCTAATATCTAGGTAGCTCAATCTTTTTCAATAGACCTTATTAGATCTGACGTCCGAAACCCTTATTAGACCTTTTAAATCTTTTAAATCTTTTTATTGTGTTTGAAACCTTTTCTTAGATAAGGTAGCCTATTAGGGACTTCACTTGTCAACAGAACTTAAGTACAGTGGCTATAAGACCTTATTGACCTATTTAGACCTTATTAGATCTTGTTGTCCTCAATCTTGTCCTCAATCTTTGTATTCGCTACCTTATTTCTAATATCTAGGTAGCTCAATCTTTTTCAATAGACCTTATTAGATCTGACGTCAGAAACCCTTATTAGACCTTTTAAATCTTTTAAATCTTTTTATTGTGTTTGAAACGTTTTCTTAGATAAGGTAGCCTATTAGGGACTTCACTTGTCAACAGAAGTTAAGTACAGTGGCTATAAGACCTTATTGACCTATTTAGACCTTATTAGATCTTGTTGTCCTCAATCTTGTCCTCAATCTTTGTATTCGCTACCTTATTTCTAATATCTAGGTAGCTCAATCTTTTTCAATAGACCTTATTAGATCTGACGTCAGAAACCCTTATTAGACCTTTTAAATCTTTTAAATCTTTTAATTGTGTTTGAAACGTTTTCTTAGATAAGGTAGCCTATTAGGGTCTTCACTTGTCAACAGAACTTAAGTACAGTGGCTATAAGACCTTATTGACCTATTTAGACCTTATTAGATCTTGTTGTCCTCAATCTTGTCCTCAATCTTTGTATTCGCTACCTTATTTCTAATATCTAGGTAGCTCAATCTTTTTCAATAGACCTTATTAGATCTGACGTCAGAAACCCTTATTAGACCTTTTAAATCTTTTAAATCTTTTTATTGTGTTTGAAACGTTTTCTTAGATAAGGTAGCCTATTAGGGACTTCACTTGTCAACAGAACTTAAGTACAGTGGCTATAAGACCTTATTGACCTATTTAGACCTTATTAGATCTTGTTGTCCTCAATCTTGTCCTCAATCTTTGTATTCGCTACCTTATTTCTAATATCTAGGTAGCTCAATCTTTTTCAATAGACCTTATTAGATCTGACGTCAGAAACCCTTATTAGACCTTTTAAATCTTTTAAATCTTTTTATTGTGTTTGAAACGTTTTCTTAGATAAGGTAGCCTATTAGGGACTTCACTTGTCAACAGAACTTAAGTACAGTGGCTATAAGACCTTATTGACCTATTTAGACCTTATTAGATCTTGTTGTCCTCAATCTTGTCCTCAATCTTTGTATTCGCTACCTTATTTCTAATATCTAGGTAGCTCAATCTTTTTCAATAGACCTTATTAGATCTGACGTCAGAAACCCTTATTAGACCTTTTAAATCTTTTAAATCTTTTTATTGTGTTTGAAACGTTTTCTTAGATAAGGTAGCCTATTAGGGACTTCACTTGTCAACAGAACTTAAGTACAGTGGCTATAAGACCTTATTGACCTATTTAGACCTTATTAGATCTTGTTGTCCTCAATCTTGTCCTCAATCTTTGTATTCGCTACCTTATTTCTAATATCTAGGTAGCTCAATCTTTTTCAATAGACCTTATTAGATCTGACGTCAGAAACCCTTATTAGACCTTTTAAATCTTTTAAATCTTTTTATTGTGTTTGAAACGTTTTCTTAGATAAGGTAGCCTATTAGGGACTTCACTTGTCAACAGAACTTAAGTACAGTGGCTATAAGACCTTATTGACCTATTTAGACCTTATTAGATCTTGTTGTCCTCAATCTTGTCCTCAATCTTTGTATTCGCTACCTTATTTCTAATATCTAGGTAGCTCAATCTTTTTCAATAGACCTTATTAGATCTGACGTCAGAAACCCTTATTAGACCTTTTAAATCTTTTAAATCTTTTTATTGTGTTTGAAACGTTTTCTTAGATAAGGTAGCCTATTAGGGACTTCACTTGTCAACAGAACTTAAGTACAGTGGCTATAAGACCTTATTGACCTATTTAGACCTTATTAGATCTTGTTGTCCTCAATCTTGTCCTCAATCTTTGTATTCGCTACCTTATTTCTAATATCTAGGTAGCTCAATCTTTTTCAATAGACCTTATTAGATCTGACGTCAGAAACCCTTATTAGACCTTTTAAATCTTTTAAATCTTTTTATTGTGTTTGAAACGTTTTCTTAGATAAGGTAGCCTATTAGGGACTTCACTTGTCAACAGAACTTAAGTACAGTGGCTATAAGACCTTATTGACCTATTTAGACCTTATTAGATCTTGTTGTCCTCAATCTTGTCCTCAATCTTTGTATTCGCTACCTTATTTCTAATATCTAGGTAGCTCAATCTTTTTCAATAGACCTTATTAGATCTGACGTCAGAAACCCTTATTAGACCTTTTAAATCTTTTAAATCTTTTTATTGTGTTTGAAACGTTTTCTTAGATAAGGTAGCCTATTAGGGACTTCACTTGTCAACAGAACTTAAGTACAGTGGCTATAAGACCTTATTGACCTATTTAGACCTTATTAGATCTTGTTGTCCTCAATCTTGTCCTCAATCTTTGTATTCGCTACCTTATTTCTAATATCTAGGTAGCTCAATCTTTTTCAATAGACCTTATTAGATCTGACGTCAGAAACCCTTATTAGACCTTTTAAATCTTTTAAATCTTTTTATTGTGTTTGAAACGTTTTCTTAGATAAGGTAGCCTATTAGGGACTTCACTTGTCAACAGAACTTAAGTACAGTGGCTATAAGACCTTATTGACCTATTTAGACCTTATTAGATCTTGTTGTCCTCAATCTTGTCCTCAATCTTTGTATTCGCTACCTTATTTCTAATATCTAGGTAGCTCAATCTTTTTCAATAGACCTTATTAGATCTGACGTCAGAAACCCTTATTAGACCTTTTAAATCTTTTAAATCTTTTTATTGTGTTTGAAACGTTTTCTTAGATAAGGTAGCCTATTAGGGACTTCACTTGTCAACAGAACTTAAGTACAGTGGCTATAAGACCTTATTGACCTATTTAGACCTTATTAGATCTTGTTGTCCTCAATCTTGTCCTCAATCTTTGTATTCGCTACCTTATTTCTAATATCTAGGTAGCTCAATCTTTTTCAATAGACCTTATTAGATCTGACGTCAGAAACCCTTATTAGACCTTTTAAATCTTTTAAATCTTTTTATTGTGTTTGAAACGTTTTCTTAGATAAGGTAGCCTATTAGGGACTTCACTTGTCAACAGAACTTAAGTACAGTGGCTATAAGACCTTATTGACCTATTTAGACCTTATTAGATCTTGTTGTCCTCAATCTTGTCCTCAATCTTTGTATTCGCTACCTTATTTCTAATATCTAGGTAGCTCAATCTTTTTCAATAGACCTTATTAGATCTGACGTCAGAAACCCTTATTAGACCTTTTAAATCTTTTAAATCTTTTTATTGTGTTTGAAACGTTTTCTTAGATAAGGTAGCCTATTAGGGACTTCACTTGTCAACAGAACTTAAGTACAGTGGCTATAAGACCTTATTGACCTATTTAGACCTTATTAGATCTTGTTGTCCTCAATCTTGTCCTCAATCTTTGTATTCGCTACCTTATTTCTAATATCTAGGTAGCTCAATCTTTTTCAATAGACCTTATTAGATCTGACGTCAGAAACCCTTATTAGACCTTTTAAATCTTTTAAATCTTTTTATTGTGTTTGAAACGTTTTCTTAGATAAGGTAGCCTATTAGGGACTTCACTTGTCAACAGAACTTAAGTACAGTGGCTATAAGACCTTATTGACCTATTTAGACCTTATTAGATCTTGTTGTCCTCAATCTTGTCCTCAATCTTTGTATTCGCTACCTTATTTCTAATATCTAGGTAGCTCAATCTTTTTCAATAGACCTTATTAGATCTGACGTCAGAAACCCTTATTAGACCTTTTAAATCTTTTAAATCTTTTTATTGTGTTTGAAACGTTTTCTTAGATAAGGTAGCCTATTAGGGACTTCACTTGTCAACAGAACTTAAGTACAGTGGCTATAAGACCTTATTGACCTATTTAGACCTTATTAGATCTTGTTGTCCTCAATCTTGTCCTCAATCTTTGTATTCGCTACCTTATTTCTAATATCTAGGTAGCTCAATCTTTTTCAATAGACCTTATTAGATCTGACGTCAGAAACCCTTATTAGACCTTTTAAATCTTTTAAATCTTTTTATTGTGTTTGAAACGTTTTCTTAGATAAGGTAGCCTATTAGGGACTTCACTTGTCAACAGAACTTAAGTACAGTGGCTATAAGACCCTATTGACCTATTTAGACCTTATTAGATCTTGTTGTCCTCAATCTTGTCCTCAATCCTTGTATTCGCTACCTTATTTCTAATATCTAGGTAGCTCAATCTTTTTCAATAGACCTTATTAGATTTGACATCAGAAACCCTTATTAGACCTTTTAAATCTTTTAAATCTTTTTATTGTGTTTGAAACGTTTTCTTAGATAAGGTAGCCTATTAGGGACTTCACTTGTCAACAGAACTTAAGTACAGTGGCTATAAGACCTTATTGACCTATTTAGACCTTATTAGATCTTGTTGTCCTCAATCTTGTCCTCAATCTTTGTATTCGCTACCTTATTTCTAATATCTAGGTAGCTCAATCTTTTTCAATAGACCTTATTAGATCTGACGTCAGAAACCCTTATTAGACCTTTTAAATCTTTTAAATCTTTTTATTGTGTTTGAAACGTTTTCTTAGATAAGGTAGCCTATTAGGGACTTCACTTGTCAACAGAACTTAAGTACAGTGGCTATAAGACCTTATTGACCTATTTAGACCTTATTAGATCTTGTTGTCCTCAATCTTGTCCTCAATCTTTGTATTCGCTACCTTAATTCTAATATCTAGGTAGCTCAATCTTTTTCAATAGACCTTATAGGATCTGACGTCAGAAACCCTTATTAGACCTTTTAAATCTTTTAAATCTTTTTATTGTGTTTGAAACGTTTTCTTAGATAAAGTAGCCTATTATGGACTTCACTTGTCAACAGAACTTAAGTACAGTGGCTATAAGACCTTATTGACCTATTTAGACCTTATTAGATCTTGTTGTCCTCAATCTTGTCCTCAATCTTTGTATTCGCTACCTTATTTCTAATATCTAGGTAGCTCAATCTTTTTCAATAGACCTTATTAGATCTGACGTCAGAAACCCTTATTAGACCTTTTAAATCTTTTAAATCTTTTTTTGTGTTTGAAACGTTTTCTTAGATAAGGTAGCCTATTAGGGACTTCACTTGTCAACATAACTTAAGTACAGTGGCTATAAGACCTTATTGACCTATTTAGACCTTATTAGATCTTGTTGTCCTCAATCTTGTCCTCAATCTTTGTATTCGCTACCTTATTTCTAATATCTAGGTAGCTCAATCTTTTTCAATAGGCCTTATTAGATCTGACGTCAGAAACCCTTATTAGACCTTTTAAATCTTTTAAATCTTTTTATTGTGTTTGAAACGTTTTCTTAGATAAGGTAGCCTATTAGGGACTTCACTTGTCAACAGAACTTAAGTACAGTGGCTATAAGACCTTATTGACCTATTTAGACCTTATTAGATCTTGTTGTCCTCAATCTTGTCCTCAATCTTTGTATTCGCTACCTTATTTCTAATATCTAGGTAGCTCAATCTTTTTCAATAGACCTTATTAGATCTGACGTCAGAAACCCTTATTAGACCTTTTAAATCTTTTAAATCTTTTTATTGTGTTTGAAACGTTTTCTTAGATAAGGTAGCCTATTAGGGACTTCACTTGTCAACAGAACTTAAGTACAGTGGCTATAAGACCTTATTGACCTATTTAGACCTTATTAGATCTTGTTGTCCTCAATCTTGTCCTCAATCTTTGTATTCGCTACCTTATTTGTAATATCTAGGTAGCTCAATCTTTTTCAATAGACCTTATTAGATCTGACGTCAGAAGCCCTTATTAGACCTTTTAAATCTTTTAAATCTTTTTATTGTGTTTGAAACGTTTTCTTAGATAAGGTAGCCTATTAGGGACTTCACTTGTCAACAGAACTTAAGTACAGTGGCTATAATACCTTATTGACCTATTTAGACCTTATTAGATCTTGTTGTCCTCAATCTTGTCCTCAATCTTTGTATTCGCTACCTTATTTCTAATATCTAGGTAGCTCAATCTTTTTCAATAGACCTTATTAGGTCTGACGTCAGAAACCCTTATTAGACCTTTTAAATCTTTTAAATCTTTTTATTGTGTTTGAAACGTTTTCTTAGATAAGGTAGCCTATTAGGGACTTCACTTGTCAACAGAACTTAAGTACAGTGGCTATAAGACCTTATTGACCTATTTAGACCTTATTAGATCTTGTTGTCCTCAATCTTGTCCTCAATCTTTGTATTCGCTACCTTATTTCTAATATCTAGGTAGCTCAATCTTTTTCAATAGACCTTATTAGATCTGACGTCAGAAACCCTTATTAGACCTTTTAAATCTTTTAAATCTTTTTATTGTGTTTGAAACGTTTTCTTAGATAAGGTAGCCTATTAGGGACTTCACTTGTCAACAGAACTTAAGTACAGTGGCTATAAGACCTTATTGACCTATTTAGACCTTATTAGATCTTGTTGTCCTCAATCTTGTCCTCAATCTTTGTATTCGCTACCTTATTTCTAATATCTAGGTAGCTCAATCTTTTTCAATAGACTTTATTAGATCTGACGTCAGAAACCCTTATTAGACCTTTTAAATCTTTTTATTGTGTTTGAAACGTTTTCTTAGATAAGGTAGCCTATTAGGGACTTCAATTGTCAACAGAACTTAAGTACAGTGGCTATAAGACCTTATTGACCTATTTAGACCTTATTAGATCTTGTTGTCCTCAATCTTGTCCTCAATCTTTGTATTCGCTACCTTATTTCTAATATCTAGGTAGCTCAATCTTTTTCAATAGACCTTATTAGATCTGACGTCAGAAACCCTTATTAGACCTTTTAAATCTTTTAAATCTTTTTATTGTGTTTGAAACGTTTTCTTAGATAACGTAGCCTATTAGGGACTTCACTTGTCAACAGAACTTAAGTACAGTGGCTATAAGACCTTATTGACCTATTTAGACCTTATTAGATCTTGTTGTCCTCAATCTTGTCCTCAATCTTTGTATTCGCTACCTTATTTCTAATATCTAGGTAGCTCAATCTTTTTCAATGGACCTTATTAGATCTGACGTCAGAAACCCTTATTAGACCTTTTAAATCTTTTAAATCTTTTTATTGTGTTTGAAACGTTTTCTTAGATAAGGTAGCCTATTAGGGACTTCACTTGTCAACAGAACTTAAGTACAGTGGCTATAAGACCTTATTGACCTATTTAGACCTTATTAGATCTTGTTGTCCTCAATCTTGTCCTCAATCTTTGTATTCGCTACCTTATTTCTAATATCTAGGTAGCTCAATCTTTTTCAATAGACCTTATTAGATCTGACGTCAGAAACCCTTATTAGACCTTTTAAATCTTTTAAATCTTTTTATTGTGTTTGAAACGTTTTCTTAGATAAGGTAGCCTATTAGGGACTTCACTTGTCAACAGAACTTAAGTACAGTGGCTATAAGACCTTATTGACCTATTTAGACCTTATTAGATCTTGTTGTCCTCAATCTTGTCCTCAATCTTTGTATTCGCTACCTTATTTCTAATATCTAGGTAGCTCAATCTTTTTCAATAGACCTTATTAGATCTGACGTCAGAAACCCTTATTAGACCTTTTAAATCTTTTAAATCTTTTTATTGTGTTTGAAACGTTTTCTTAGATAAGGTAGCCTATTAGGGACTTCACTTGTCAACAGAACTTAAGTACAGTGGCTATAAGACCTTATTGACCTATTTAGACCTTATTAGATCTTGTTGTCCTCAATCTTGTCCTCAATCTTTGTATTCGCTACCTTATTTCTAATATCTAGGTAGCTCAATCTTTTTCAATAGACCTTATTAGATCTGACGTCAGAAACCCTTATTAGACCTTTTAAATCTTTTAAATCTTTTTATTGTGTTTGAAACGTTTTCTTAGATAAGGTAGCCTATTAGGGACTTCACTTGTCAACAGAACTTAAGTACAGTGGCTATAAGACCTTATTGACCTATTTAGACCTTATTAGATCTTGTTGTCCTCAATCTTGTCCTCAATCTTTGTATTCGCTACCTTATTTCTAATATCTAGGTAGCTCAATCTTTTTCAATAGACCTTATTAGATCTGACGTCAGAAACCCTTATTAGACCTTTTAAATCTTTTAAATCTTTTTATTGTGTTTGAAACGTTTTCTTAGATAAGGTAGCCTATTAGGGACTTCACTTGTCAACAGAACTTAAGTACAGTGGCTATAAGACCCTATTGACCTATTTAGACCTTATTAGATCTTGTTGTCCTCAATCTTGTCCTCAATCCTTGTATTCGCTACCTTATTTCTAATATCTAGGTAGCTCAATCTTTTTCAATAGACCTTATTAGATTTGACATCAGAAACCCTTATTAGACCTTTTAAATCTTTTAAATCTTTTTATTGTGTTTGAAACGTTTTCTTAGATAAGGTAGCCTATTAGGGACTTCACTTGTCAACAGAACTTAAGTACAGTGGCTATAAGACCTTATTGACCTATTTAGACCTTATTAGATCTTGTTGTCCTCAATCTTGTCCTCAATCTTTGTATTCGCTACCTTATTTCTAATATCTAGGTAGCTCAATCTTTTTCAATAGACCTTATTAGATCTGACGTCAGAAACCCTTATTAGACCTTTTAAATCTTTTAAATCTTTTTATTGTGTTTGAAACGTTTTCTTAGATAAGGTAGCCTATTAGGGACTTCACTTGTCAACAGAACTTAAGTACAGTGGCTATAAGACCTTATTGACCTATTTAGACCTTATTAGATCTTGTTGTCCTCAATCTTGTCCTCAATCTTTGTATTCGCTACCTTAATTCTAATATCTAGGTAGCTCAATCTTTTTCAATAGACCTTATTGGATCTGACGTCAGAAACCCTTATTAGACCTTTTAAATCTTTTAAATCTTTTTATTGTGTTTGAAACGTTTTCTTAGATAAGGTAGCCTATTAGGGACTTCACTTGTCAACAGAACTTAAGTACAGTGGCTATAAGACCTTATTGACCTATTTAGACCTTATTAGATCTTGTTGTCCTCAATCTTGTCCTCAATCTTTGTATTCGCTACCTTATTTCTAATATCTAGGTAGCTCAATCTTTTTCAATAGACCTTATTAGATCTGACGTCAGAAACCCTTATTAGACCTTTTAAATCTTTTAAATCTTTTTTTTGTGTTTGAAACGTTTTCTTAGATAAGGTAGCCTATTAGGGACTTCACTTGTCAACATAACTTAAGTACAGTGGCTATAAGACCTTATTGACCTATTTAGACCTTATTAGATCTTGTTGTCCTCAATCTTGTCCTCAATCTTTGTATTCGCTACCTTATTTCTAATATCTAGGTAGCTCAATCTTTTTCAATAGGCCTTATTAGATCTGACGTCAGAAACCCTTATTAGACCTTTTAAATCTTTTAAATCTTTTTATTGTGTTTGAAACGTTTTCTTAGATAAGGTAGCCTATTAGGGACTTCACTTGTCAACAGAACTTAAGTACAGTGGCTATAAGACCTTATTGACCTATTTAGACCTTATTAGATCTTGTTGTCCTCAATCTTGTCCTCAATCTTTGTATTCGCTACCTTATTTCTAATATCTAGGTAGCTCAATCTTTTTCAATAGACCTTATTAGATCTGACGTCAGAAACCCTTATTAGACCTTTTAAATCTTTTAAATCTTTTTATTGTGTTTGAAACGTTTTCTTAGATAAGGTAGCCTATTAGGGACTTCACTTGTCAACAGAACTTAAGTACAGTGGCTATAAGACCTTATTGACCTATTTAGACCTTATTAGATCTTGTTGTCCTCAATCTTGTCCTCAATCTTTGTATTCGCTACCTTATTTGTAATATCTAGGTAGCTCAATCTTTTTCAATAGACCTTATTAGATCTGACGTCAGAAGCCCTTATTAGACCTTTTAAATCTTTTAAATCTTTTTATTGTGTTTGAAACGTTTTCTTAGATAAGGTAGCCTATTAGGGACTTCACTTGTCAACAGAACTTAAGTACAGTGGCTATAATACCTTATTGACCTATTTAGACCTTATTAGATCTTGTTGTCCTCAATCTTGTCCTCAATCTTTGTATTCGCTACCTTATTTCTAATATCTAGGTAGCTCAATCTTTTTCAATAGACCTTATTAGGTCTGACGTCAGAAACCCTTATTAGACCTTTTAAATCTTTTAAATCTTTTTATTGTGTTTGAAACGTTTTCTTAGATAAGGTAGCCTATTAGGGACTTCACTTGTCAACAGAACTTAAGTACAGTGGCTATAAGACCTTATTGACCTATTTAGACCTTATTAGATCTTGTTGTCCTCAATCTTGTCCTCAATCTTTGTATTCGCTACCTTATTTCTAATATCTAGGTAGCTCAATCTTTTTCAATAGACCTTATTAGATCTGACGTCAGAAACCCTTATTAGACCTTTTAAATCTTTTAAATCTTTTTATTGTGTTTGAAACGTTTTCTTAGATAAGGTAGCCTATTAGGGACTTCACTTGTCAACAGAACTTAAGTACAGTGGCTATAAGACCTTATTGACCTATTTAGACCTTATTAGATCTTGTTGTCCTCAATCTTGTCCTCAATCTTTGTATTCGCTACCTTATTTCTAATATCTAGGTAGCTCAATCTTTTTCAATAGACTTTATTAGATCTGACGTCAGAAACCCTTATTAGACCTTTTAAATCTTTTTATTGTGTTTGAAACGTTTTCTTAGATAAGGTAGCCTATTAGGGACTTCAATTGTCAACAGAACTTAAGTACAGTGGCTATAAGACCTTATTGACCTATTTAGACCTTATTAGATCTTGTTGTCCTCAATCTTGTCCTCAATCTTTGTATTCGCTACCTTATTTCTAATATCTAGGTAGCTCAATCTTTTTCAATAGACCTTATTAGATCTGACGTCAGAAACCCTTATTAGACCTTTTAAATCTTTTAAATCTTTTTATTGTGTTTGAAACGTTTTCTTAGATAACGTAGCCTATTAGGGACTTCACTTGTCAACAGAACTTAAGTACAGTGGCTATAAGACCTTATTGACCTATTTAGACCTTATTAGATCTTGTTGTCCTCAATCTTGTCCTCAATCTTTGTATTCGCTACCTTATTTCTAATATCTAGGTAGCTCAATCTTTTTCAATGGACCTTATTAGATCTGACGTCAGAAACCCTTATTAGACCTTTTAAATCTTTTAAATCTTTTTATTGTGTTTGAAACGTTTTCTTAGATAAGGTAGCCTATTAGGGACTTCACTTGTCAACAGAACTTAAGTACAGTGGCTATAAGACCTTATTGACCTATTTAGACCTTATTAGATCTTGTTGTCCTCAATCTTGTCCTCAATCTTTGTATTCGCTACCTTATTTCTAATATCTAGGTAGCTCAATCTTTTTCAATAGACCTTATTAGATCTGACGTCAGAAACCCTTATTAGACCTTTTAAATCTTTTAAATCTTTTTATTGTGTTTGAAACGTTTTCTTAGATAAGGTAGCCTATTAGGGACTTCACTTGTCAACAGAACTTAAGTACAGTGGCTATAAGACCTTATTGACCTATTTAGACCTTATTAGATCTTGTTGTCCTCAATCTTGTCCTCAATCTTTGTATTCGCTACCTTATTTCTAATATCTAGGTAGCTCAATCTTTTTCAATAGACCTTATTAGATCTGACGTCAGAAACCCTTATTAGACCTTTTAAATCTTTTAAATCTTTTTATTGTGTTCGAAACGTTTTCTTAGATAAGGTAGCCTATTAGGGACTTCACTTGTCAACAGAACTTAAGTACAGTGGCTATAAGACCTTATTGACCTATTTAGACCTTATTAGATCTTGTTGTCCTCAATCTTGTCCTCAATCTTTGTATTCGCTACCTTATTTCTAATATCTAGGTAGCTCAATCTTTTTCAATAGACCTTATTAGATCTGACGTCAGAAACCCTTATTAGACCTTTTAAATCTTTTAAATCTTTTTATTGTGTTTGAAACGTTTTCTTAGATAAGGTAGCCTATTAGGGACTTCACTTGTCAACAGGACTTAAGTACAGTGGCTATAAGACCTTATTGACCTATTTAGACCTTATTAGATCTTGTTGTCCTCAATCTTGTCCTCAATCTTTGTATTCGCTACCTTATTTCTAATATCTAGGTAGCTCAATCTTTTTCAATAGACCTTATTAGATCTGACGTCAGAAACCCTTATTAGACCTTTTAAATCTTTTAAATCTTTTTATTGTGTTTGAAACGTTTTCTTAGATAAGGTAGCCTATTAGGGACTTCACTTGTCAACAGAACTTAAGTACAGTGGCTATAAGACCCTATTGACCTATTTAGACCTTATTAGATCTTGTTGTCCTCAATCTTGTCCTCAATCCTTGTATTCGCTACCTTATTTCTAATATCTAGGTAGCTCAATCTTTTTCAATAGACCTTATTAGATTTGACATCAGAAACCCTTATTAGACCTTTTAAATCTTTTAAATCTTTTTATTGTGTTTGAAACGTTTTCTTAGATAAGGTAGCCTATTAGGGACTTCACTTGTCAACAGAACTTAAGTACAGTGGCTATAAGACCTTATTGACCTATTTAGACCTTATTAGATCTTGTTGTCCTCAATCTTGTCCTCAATCTTTGTATTCGCTACCTTATTTCTAATATCTAGGTAGCTCAATCTTTTTCAATAGACCTTATTAGATCTGACGTCAGAAACCCTTATTAGACCTTTTAAATCTTTTAAATCTTTTTATTGTGTTTGAAACGTTTTCTTAGATAAGGTAGCCTATTAGGGACTTCACTTGTCAACAGAACTTAAGTACAGTGGCTATAAGACCTTATTGACCTATTTAGACCTTATTAGATCTTGTTGTCCTCAATCTTGTCCTCAATCTTTGTATTCGCTACCTTATTTCTAATATCTAGGTAGCTCAATCTTTTTCAATAGACCTTATTAGATCTGACGTCAGAAACCCTTATTAGACCTTTTAAATCTTTTAAATCTTTTTATTGTGTTTGAAACGTTTTCTTAGATAAGGTAGCCTATTAGGGACTTCACTTGTCAACAGAACTTAAGTACAGTGGCTATAAGACCTTATTGACCTATTTAGACCTTATTAGATCTTGTTGTCCTCAATCTTGTCCTCAATCTTTGTATTCGCTACCTTATTTCTAATATCTAGGTAGCTCAATCTTTTTCAATAGACCTTATTAGATCTGACGTTATCTTAGATAATCGTTTTCTTAGATATGGTAGCCTATTAGGGACTTCACTTGTCAACAGAACTTAAGTACAGTGGCTATAAGACCTTATTGACCTATTTAGACCTTATTAGATCTTGTTGTCCTCAATCTTGTCCTCAATCTTTGTATTCGCTACCTTATTTCTAATATCTAGGTAGCTCAATCTTTTTCAATAGACCTTATTAGATCTGACGTCAGAAACCCTTATTAGACCTTTTAAATCTTTTAAATCTTTTTATTGTGTTTGAAACGTTTTCTTAGATAAGGTAGCCTATTAGGGACTTCACTTGTCAACAGAACTTAAGTACAGTGGCTATAAGACCTTATTGACCTATTTAGACCTTATTAGATCTTGTTGTCCTCAATCTTGTCCTCAATCTTTGTATTCGCTACCTTATTTCTAATATCTAGGTAGCTCAATCTTTTTCAATAGACCTTATTAGATCTGACGTCAGAAACCCTTATTAGACCTTTTAAATCTTTTAAATCTTTTTATTGTGTTTGAAACGTTTTCTTAGATAAGGTAGCCTATTAGGGACTTCACTTGTCAACAGAACTTAAGTACAGTGGCTATAAGACCTTATTGACCTATTTAGACCTTATTAGATCTTGTTGTCCTCAATCTTGTCCTCAATCTTTGTATTCGCTACCTTATTTCTAATATCTAGGTAGCTCAATCTTTTTCAATAGACCTTATTAGATCTGACGTCAGAAACCCTTATTAGACCTTTTAAATCTTTTAAATCTTTTTATTGTGTTTGAAACGTTTTCTTAGATAAGGTAGCCTATTAGGGACTTCACTTGTCAACAGAACTTAAGTACAGTGGCTATAAGACCTTATTGACCTATTTAGACCTTATTAGATCTTGTTGTCCTCAATCTTGTCCTCAATCTTTGTATTCGCTACCTTATTTCTAATATCTAGGTAGCTCAATCTTTTTCAATAGACCTTATTAGATCTGACGTCAGAAACCCTTATTAGACCTTTTAAATCTTTTAAATCTTTTTATTGTGTTTGAAACGTTTTCTTAGATAAGGTAGCCTATTAGGGACTTCACTTGTCAACAGAACTTAAGTACAGTGGCTATAAGACCTTATTGACCTATTTAGACCTTATTAGATCTTGTTGTCCTCAATCTTGTCCTCAATCTTTGTATTCGCTACCTTATTTCTAATATCTAGGTAGCTCAATCTTTTTCAATAGACCTTATTAGATCTGACGTCAGAAACCCTTATTAGACCTTTTAAATCTTTTAAATCTTTTTATTGTGTTTGAAACGTTTTCTTAGATAAGGTAGCCTATTAGGGACTTCACTTGTCAACAGAACTTAAGTACAGTGGCTATAAGACCTTATTGACCTATTTAGACCTTATTAGATCTTGTTGTCCTCAATCTTGTCCTCAATCTTTGTATTCGCTACCTTATTTCTAATATCTAGGTAGCTCAATCTTTTTCAATAGACCTTATTAGATCTGACGTCAGAAACCCTTATTAGACCTTTTAAATCTTTTAAATCTTTTTATTGTGTTTGAAACGTTTTCTTAGATAAGGTAGCCTATTAGGGACTTCACTTGTCAACAGAACTTAAGTACAGTGGCTATAAGACCTTATTGACCTATTTAGACCTTATTAGATCTTGTTGTCCTCAATCTTGTCCTCAATCTTTGTATTCGCTACCTTATTTCTAATATCTAGGTAGCTCAATCTTTTTCAATAGACCTTATTAGATCTGACGTCAGAAACCCTTATTAGACCTTTTAAATCTTTTAAATCTTTTTATTGTGTTTGAAACGTTTTCTTAGATAAGGTAGCCTATTAGGGACTTCACTTGTCAACAGAACTTAAGTACAGTGGCTATAAGACCTTATTGACCTATTTAGACCTTATTAGATCTTGTTGTCCTCAATCTTGTCCTCAATCTTTGTATTCGCTACCTTATTTCTAATATCTAGGTAGCTCAATCTTTTTCAATAGACCTTATTAGATCTGACGTCAGAAACCCTTATTAGACCTTTTAAATCTTTTAAATCTCAAAGAACTTAAGTACAGTGGCTATAAGACCTTATTGACCTATTTAGACCTTATTAGATCTTGTTGTCCTCAATCTTGTCCTCAATCTTTGTATTCGCTACCTTATTTCTAATATCTAGGTAGCTCAATCTTTTTCAATAGACTTTATTAGATCTGACGTCAGAAACCCTTATTAGACCTTTTAAATCTTTTAAATCTTTTTATTGTGTTTGAAACGTTTTCTTAGATAAGGTAGCCTATTAGGGACTTCACTTGTCAACAGAACTTAAGTACAGTGGCTATAAGACCCTATTGACCTATTTAGACCTTATTAGATCTTGTTGTCCTCAATCTTGTCCTCAATCCTTGTATTCGCTACCTTATTTCTAATATCTAGGTAGCTCAATCTTTTTCAATAGGCCTTATTAGATCTGACGTCAGAAACCCTTATTAGACCTTTTAAATCTTTTAAATCTTTTTATTGTGTTTGAAACGTTTTCTTAGATAAGGTAGCCTATTAGGGACTTCACTTGTCAACAGAACTTAAGTACAGTGGCTATAAGACCTTATTGACCTATTTAGACCTTATTAGATCTTGTTGTCCTCAATCTTGTCCTCAATCTTTGTATTCGCTACCTTATTTCTAATATCTAGGTAGCTCAATCTTTTTCAATAGACCTTATTAGATCTGACGTCAGAAACCCTTATTAGACCTTTTAAATCTTTTAAATCTTTTTATTGTGTTTGAAACGTTTTCTTAGATAAGGTAGCCTATTAGGGACTTCACTTGTCAACAGAACTTAAGTACAGTGGCTATAAGACCTTATTGACCTATTTAGACCTTATTAGATCTTGTTGTCCTCAATCTTGTCCTCAATCTTTGTATTCGCTACCTTAATTCTAATATCTAGGTAGCTCAATCTTTTTCAATAGACCTTATTGGATCTGACGTCAGAAACCCTTATTAGACCTTTTGAATCTTTTAAATCTTTTTATTGTGTTTGAAACGTTTTCTTAGATAAGGTAGCCTATTAGGGACTTCACTTGTCAACAGAACTTAAGTACAGTGGCTATAAGACCTTATTGACCTATTTAGACCTTATTAGATCTTGTTGTCCTCAATCTTGTCCTCAATCTTTGTATTCGCTACCTTATTTCTAATATCTAGGTAGCTCAATCTTTTTCAATAGACCTTATTAGATCTGACGTAAGAAACCCTTATTAGACCTTTTAAATCTTTTAAATCTTTTTTTTGTGTTTGAAACGTTTTCTTAGATAAGGTAGCCTATTAGGGACTTCACTTGTCAACATAACTTAAGTACAGTGGCTATAAGACCTTATTGACCTATTTAGACCTTATTAGATCTTGTTGTCCTCAATCTTGTCCTCAATCTTTGTATTCGCTACCTTATTTCTAATATCTAGGTAGCTCAATCTTTTTCAATAGACCTTATTAGGTCTGACGTCAGAAACCCTTATTAGACCTTTTAAATCTTTTAAATCTTTTTATTGTGTTTGAAACGTTTTCTTAGATAAGGTAGCCTATTAGGGACTTCACTTGTCAACAGAACTTAAGTACAGTGGCTATAAGACCTTATTGACCTATTTAGACCTTATTAGATCTTGTTGTCCTCAATCTTGTCCTCAATCTTTGTATTCGCTACCTTATTTCTAATATCTAGGTAGCTCAATCTTTTTCAATAGACCTTATTAGATCTGACGTCAGAAACCCTTATTAGACCTTTTAAATCTTTTAAATCTTTTTATTGTGTTTGAAACGTTTTCTTAGATAAGGTAGCCTATTAGGGACTTCACTTGTCAACAGAACTTAAGTACAGTGGCTATAAGACCTTATTGACCTATTTAGACCTTATTAGATCTTGTTGTCCTCAATCTTGTCCTCAATCTTTGTATTCGCTACCTTATTTCTAATATCTAGGTAGCTCAATCTTTTTCAATAGACTTTATTAGATCTGACGTCAGAAACCCTTATTAGACCTTTTAAATCTTTTTATTGTGTTTGAAACGTTTTCTTAGATAAGGTAGCCTATTAGGGACTTCACTTGTCAACAGAACTTAAGTACAGTGGCTATAAGACCTTATTGACCTATTTAGACCTTATTAGATCTTGTTGTCCTCAATCTTGTCCTCAATCTTTGTATTCGCTACCTTATTTCTAATATCTAGGTAGCTCAATCTTTTTCAATAGACCTTATTAGATCTGACGTCAGAAACCCTTATTAGACCTTTTAAATCTTTTAAATCTTTTTTTTGTGTTTGAAACGTTTTCTTAGATAACGTAGCCTATTAGGGACTTCACTTGTCAACAGAACTTAAGTACAGTGGCTATAAGACCTTATTGACCTATTTAGACCTTATTAGATCTTGTTGTCCTCAATCTTGTCCTCAATCTTTGTATTCGCTACCTTATTTCTAATATCTAGGTAGCTCAATCTTTTTCAATAGACCTTATTAGATCTGACGTCAGAAACCCTTATTAGACCTTTTAAATCTTTTAAATCTTTTTATTGTGTTTGAAACGTTTTCTTAGATAAGGTAGCCTATTAGGGACTTCACTTGTCAACAGAACTTAAGTACAGTGGCTATAAGACCTTATTGACCTATTTAGACCTTATTAGATCTTGTTGTCCTCAATCTTGTCCTCAAGCTTTGTATTCGCTACCTTATTTCTAATATCTAGGTAGCTCAATCTTTTTCAATAGACCTTATTAGATCTGACGTCAGAAACCCTTATTAGACCTTTTAAATCTTTTAAATCTTTTTATTGTGTTTGAAACGTTTTCTTAGATAAGGTAGCCTATTAGGGACTTCACTTGTCAACAGAACTTAAGTACAGTGGCTATAAGACCTTATTGACCTATTTAGACCTTATTAGATCTTATTGTCCTCAATCTTGTCCTCAATCTTTGTATTCGCTACCTTATTTCTAATATCTAGGTAGCTCAATCTTTTTCAATAGACCTTATTAGATCTGACGTCAGAAACCCTTATTAGACCTTTTAAATCTTTTAAATCTTTTTATTGTGTTTGAAACGTTTTCTTAGATAAGGTAGCCTATTAGGGACTTCACTTGTCAACAGAACTTAAGTACAGTGGCTATAAGACCTTATTGACCTATTTAGACCTTATTAGATCTTGTTGTCCTCAATCTTGTCCTCAATCTTTGTATTCGCTACCTTATTTCTAATATCTAGGTAGCTCAATCTTTTTCAATAGACCTTATTAGATCTGACGTCAGAAACCCTTATTAGACCTTTTAAATCTTTTAAATCTTTTTATTGTGTTTGAAACGTTTTCTTAGATAAGGTAGCCTATTAGGGACTTCACTTGTCAACAGAACTTAAGTACAGTGGCTATAAGACCTTATTGACCTATTTAGACCTTATTAGATCTTGTTGTCCTCAATCTTGTCCTTAATCTTTGTATTCGCTACTTTATTTCTAATATCTAGGTAGCTAAATCTTTTTCAATAGACCTTATTAGATCTGACGTCAGAAACCCTTATTAGACCTTTTAAATCTTTTAAATCTTTTTATTGTGTTTGAAACATTTTCTTAGATAAGGTAGCCTATTAGGGACTTCACTTGTCAACAGAACTTAAGTACAGTGGCTATAAGACCTTATTGACCTATTTAGACCTTATTAGATCTTGTTTTCCTCAATCTTGTCCTCAATCTTTGTATTCGCTACCTTATTTCTAATATCTAGGTAGCTCAATCTTTTTCAATAGACCTTATTAGATCTTACGTCAGAAACCCTTATTAGACCTTTTAAATCTTTTAAATCTTTTTATTGTGTTTGAAACGTTTTCTTAGATAAGGTAGCCTATTAGGGACTTCACCTGTCAACAGAACTTAAGTACAGTGGCTATAAGACCTTATTGACCTATTTAGACCTTATTAGATCTTGTTGTCCTCAATCTTGTCCTCAATCTTTGTATTCGCTACCTTATTTCTAATATCTAGGTAGCTCAATCTTTTTCAATAGACCTTATTAGATCTGACATCAGAAACCCTTATTAGACCTTTTAAATCTTTTTATTGTGTTTGAAACGTTTTCTTAGATAAGGTAGCCTATTAGGGACTTCACTTGTCAACAGAACTTAAGTACAGTGGCTATAAGACCTTATTGACCTATTAGACCTTATTAGATCTTGTTGTCCTCAATCTTGTCCTCAATCTTTGTATTCGCTACCTTATTTCTAATATCTAGGTAGCTCAATCTTTTTCAATAGACCTTATTAGATCTGACGTCAGAAACCCTTATTAGACCTTTTAAATCTTTTAAATCTTTTTATTGTGTTTGAAACGTTTTCTTAGATAAGGTAGCCTATTAGGGACTTCACTTGTCAACAGAACTTAAGTACAGTGGCTATAAGACCTTATTGACCTATTTAGACCTTATTAGATCTTGTTGTCCTCAATCTTGTCCTCAATCTTTGTATTCGCTACCTTATTTCTAATATCTAGGTAGCTCAATCTTTTTCAATAGACCTTATTAGATCTGACGTCAGAAACCCTTATTAGACCTTTTAAATCTTTTAAATCTTTTTATTGTGTTTGAAACGTTTTCTTAGATAAGGTAGCCTATTAGGGACTTCACTTGTCAACAGAACTTAAGTACAGTGGCTATAAGACCTTATTGACCTATTTAGACCTTATTAGATCTTGTTGTCCTCAATCTTGTCCTTAATCTTTGTATTCGCTACCTTATTTCTAATATCTAGGTAGCTAAATCTTTTTCAATAGACCTTATTAGATCTGACGTCAGAAACCCTTATTAGACCTTTTAAATCTTTTAAATCTTTTTATTGTGTTTGAAACATTTTCTTAGATAAGGTAGCCTATTAGGGACTTCACTTGTCAACAGAACTTAAGTACAGTGGCTATAAGACCTTATTGACCTATTTAGACCTTATTAGATCTTGTTTTCCTCAATCTTGTCCTCAATCTTTGTATTCGCTACCTTATTTCTAATATCTAGGTAGCTCAATCTTTTTCAATAGACCTTATTAGATCTAACGTCAGAAACCGTTATTAGACCTTTTAAATCTTTTAAATCTTTTTATTGTGTTTGAAACGTTTTCTTAGATAAGGTAGCCTATTAGGGACTTCACTTGTCAACAGAACTTAAGTACAGTGGCTATAAGACCTTATTGACCTATTTAGACCTTATTAGATCTTGTTGTCCTCAATCTTGTCCTCAATCTTTGTATTCGCTACCTTATTTCTAATATCTAGGTAGCTCAATCTTTTTCAATAGACCTTATTAGATCTGACGTCAGAAACCCTTATTAGACCTTTTAAATCTTTTAAATCTTTTTATTGTGTTTGAAACGTTTTCTTAGATAAGGTAGCCTATTAGGGACTTCACTTGTCAACAGAACTTAAGTACAGTGGCTATAAGACCTTATTGACCTATTTAGACCTTATTAGATCTTGTTGTCCTCAATCTTGTCCTCAATCTTTGTATTCGCTACCTTATTTCTAATATCTAGGTAGCTCAATCTTTTTCAATAGACCTTATTAGATCTGACGTCAGAAACCCTTATTAGACCTTTTAAATCTTTTAAATCTTTTTATTGTGTTTGAAACGTTTTCTTAGATAAGGTAGCCTATTAGGGACTTCACTTGTCAACAGAACTTAAGTACAGTGGCTATAAGACCTTATTGACCTATTTAGACCTTATTAGATCTTGCTG
>NW_027065188.1:0-22825 GCF_032884065.1 Artemia franciscana
TTAATCACATTCTTTACCATTGGCAATCATAAAATAGTCTAATATCTTCATGTTTTCAACATACGTAGCTATTATCCTCGAAAACTAAAACTTTTGACATAGGAAAAGACCCTTTAATCACATCCTTTACCATTTACGATCATAAAATAGTCTAATATCTTCATTTTTTCAAACTACGTAGCTATTACCCTCGAAAACTAAAACTTTTGAAATAGGAAAAGAGCCTTTAATCACATTCTTTACCATGTGCAATCATAAAATTGTCTAATATCTTCATTTTTTCACAGACAAAGCTATTACCCTCGAAAACTAAAACTTTTGACATAGGAAAGAGCCTTTAATCACATTCTTTACCATGTGCAATCATAAAATAGTCTAATATCTTCATTTTTTCACAGACCTAGCTATTACCCTCGAAAACTAAAACTTTTGAAATAGGAATAGAGCCTTTAATCACATTCTTTACCATTTGCAATCATAAAATTGTCTAATATCTTCATTTTTTAAACATACGTAGCTATTACCTCGAAAACTAAAACTTTTGAAATAGGAAAAGAGCCTGTAATCACATTTTTTACCATGTGCAATCATAAAATTGTCTAATATCTTCATTTTTTCCACAGACATAGCTATTACCCTCGAAAACTAAAACTTTTGACATAGGAAAAGAGCCTTTAATCACATTCTTTACCATTTGCAATCATAAAATAGTCTAATATCTTCATTTTTTCCAAACATACGTAGCTATTACCCTCGAAAACTAAAACTTTTGAAATAGGAAAAGAGCCTGTAATCACATTCTTTACCATGTGCAATCATAAAATTGTCTAATATCTTCATTTTTTCCACAGACATAGCTATTACCCTCGAAAACTAAAACTTTTGAAATAGGAAAAGAGCCTTTAATCACATTCTTTACCATTTGCAATCATAAAATAGTCTAATATCTTCATTTTTTCCACAGACAAAGCTATTACCCTCGAAAACTAAAACTTTTGAAATAGGAAAAGAGCCTTTAATCACATTCTTTACCATGTGCAATCATAAAATTGTCTAATATCTTCATTTTTTCCACAGACAAAGCTATTACCCTCGAAAACTAAAACTTTTGACATAGGAAAAGAGCCTTTAATCACATTCTTTACCATTGCAATCATAAAATAGTCTAATATCTTCATTTTTTCACAGACGTAGCTATTACCCTCGAAAACTAAAACTTTTGACATAGGAAAAGAGCCTTTAATCACATTCTTTACCATTGCAATCATAAAATAGTCTAATATCTTCATTTTTTCACAGACGTAGCTATTACCCTCGAAAACTAAAACTTTTGACATAGGAAAAGAGCCTTTAATCACATTCTTTACCATTGCAATCATAAAATAGTCTAATATCTTCATTTTTTCACAGACGTAGCTATTACCCTCGAAAACTAAAACTTTTGAAATAGGAAAAGAGCCTTTAATCACATTCTTTACCATTTGCAATCATAAAATAGTCTAATATCTTCATTTTTTCAACATACGTAGCTATTACCCTCGAAAACTAAAACTTTTGAATAGGAAAAGAGCCTTTAATCACATTCTTTACCATGTGCAATCATAAAATTGTCTAATATCTTCATTTTTTCCACAGACAAAGCTATTACCCTCGAAAACTAAAACTTTTGAAATAGGAAAAGAGCCTTTAATCACATTCTTTACCATTTGTCATAAAATATCTTCATTTTTTCACAGACAGCTATTACCCTCGAAAACTAAAACTTTTGAAATAGGAAAAGAGCCTTTAATCACATTCTTTACCATTTGCAATCATAAAATAGTCTAATATCTTCATTTTTTCAACATACGTAGCTATTACCCTCGAAAACTAAAACTTTTGACATAGGAAAAGAGCCTTTAATCACATTCTTTACCATTTGCAATCATAAAATTGTCTAATATCTTCATTTTTTCTACAGACATAGCTATTACCCTCGAAAACTAAAACTTTTGAAATAGGAAAAGAGCCTTTAATCACATTCTTTACCATTTGCAATCATAAAATAGTCTAATATCTTCATTTTTTCAACATACGTAGCTATTACCCTCGAAAACTAAAACTTTAGACATAGGAAAAGAGCCTTTAATCACATTCTTTACCATTTGCAATCATAAAATAGTCTAATATCTTCATTTTTTCAACATACGTAGCTTTTACCCTCGAAAACTAAAACTTTTGAAATAGGAAAAGAGCCTTTAATCACATTCTTTACCATTTGCAATCATAAAATAGTCTAATATCTTCATTTTTTCAACATACGTAGCTATTACCCTCGAAAACTAAAACTTTTGAAATAGGAAAAGAGCCTTTAATCACATTCTTTACCATGTGCAATCATAAAATTGTCTAATATCTTCATTTTTTCAACCTACGTAGCTATTACCCTCGAAAACTAAAACTTTTGAAATAGGAAAAGAGCCTTTAATCACATTCTTTACCATGTGCAATCATAAAATAGTTTAATATCTTCATTTTTTCACAGACAAAGCTATTACCCTCGAAAACTAAAACTTTTGACATAGGAAAAGAGCCTTTAATCACATTCTTTACCATGCAATCATAAAATAGTCTAATATCTTCATTTTTTCACAGACAGCTATTACCCTCGAAAACTAAAACTTTTGAAATAGGAAAAGAGCCTTTAATCACATTCTTTACCATTTGCAATCATAAAATAGTCTAATATCTTCATTTTTTCAACATACGTAGCTATTACCCTCGAAAACTAAAACTTTTGACATAGGAAAAGAGCCTTTAATCACATTCTTTACCATTTGCAATCATAAAATAGTCTAATATCTTCATTTTTTCTACATACGTAGCTATTACCCTCGAAAACTAAAACTTTTGAAATAGGAAAAGAGCCTTTAATCACATTCTTTACCATTTGCAATCATAAAATAGTCTAATATCTTCATTTTTTCAACATACGTAGCTATTACCCTCGAAAACTAAAACTTTTGACATAGGAAAAGAGCCTTTAATCACATTCTTTACCATTTGCAATCATAAAATAGTCTAATATCTTCATTTTTTCAACATACGTAGCTATTACCCTCGAAAACTAAAACTTTTGACATAGGAAAAGAGCCTTTAATCACATTCTTTACCATTTGCAATCATAAAATAGTCTAATATCTTCATTTTTCCAACATACGTAGCTATTACCCTCGAAAACTAAAACTTTTGACATAGGAAAAGAGCCTTTAATCACATTCTTTACCATTTGCAATCATAAAATAGTCTAATATCTTCATTTTTTCACATACATAGCTATTACCCTCGAAAACTAAAACTTTTGAAATAGGAAAAGAGCCTTTAATCACATTCTTTACCATTTGCAATCATAAAATAGTCTAATATCTTCATTTTTTCAACATACGTAGCTATTACCCTCGAAAACTAAAACTTTTGACATAGGAAAAGAGCCTTTAATCACATTCTTTACCATTGCAATCATAAAATAGTCTAATATCTTCATTTTTTCAACATACGTAGCTATTACCCTCGAAAACTAAAACTTTTGACATAGGAAAAGAGCCTTTAATCACATTCTTTACCATGTGCAATCATAAAATAGTCTAATATCTTCATTTTTTCAACATACGTAGCTATTACCCTCGAAAACTAAAATTTTGACATAGGAAAAGAGCCTTTAATCACATTCTTTACCATTGCAATCATAAAATAGTCTAATATCTTCATTTTTCAACATACGTAGCTATTACCCTCGAAAACTAAAACTTTTGACATAGGAAAAGACCTTTAATCACATTCTTTACCATTGCAATCATAAAATAGTCTAATATCTTCATTTTTTCAAACTACGTAGCTATTACCCTCGAAAACTAAAACTTTTGAAATAGGAAAAGAGCCTTTAATCACATTCTTTACCATGTGCAATCATAAAATTGTCTAATATCTTCATTTTTTCACAGACAAAGCTATTACCCTCGAAAACTAAAACTTTTGAAATAGGAAAGAGCCTTTAATCACATTCTTTACCATGTGCAATCATAAAATAGTCTAATATCTTCATTTTTTCACAGACGTAGCTATTACCCTCGAAAACTAAAACTTTTGAAATAGGAATAGAGCCTTTAATCACATTCTTTACCATTTGCAATCATAAAATTGTCTAATATCTTCATTTTTTAAACATACGTAGCTATTACCCTCGAAAACTAAAACTTTTGAAATAGGAAAAGAGCCTGTAATCACATTCTTTACCATGTGCAATCATAAAATTGTCTAATATCTTCATTTTTTCCACAGACATAGCTATTACCCTCGAAAACTAAAACTTTTGACATAGGAAAAGAGCCTTTAATCACATTCTTTACCATTTGCAATCATAAAATAGTCTAATATCTTCATTTTTTAAACATACGTAGCTATTACCCTCGAAAACTAAAACTTTTGAAATAGGAAAAGAGCCTTTAATCACATTCTTTACCATGTGCAATCATAAAATTGTCTAATATCTTCATTTTTTCCACAGACATAGCTATTACCCTCGAAAACTAAAACTTTTGACATAGGAAAAGAGCCTTTAATCACATTCTTTACCATTTGCAATCATAAAATAGTCTAATATCTTCATTTTTTCCACAGACAAAGCTATTACCCTCGAAAACTAAAACTTTTGAAATAGGAAAAGAGCCTTTAATCACATTCTTTACCATGTGCAATCATAAAATTGTCTAATATCTTCATTTTTTCCACAGACAAAGCTATTACCCTCGAAAACTAAAACTTTTGAAATAGGAAAAGAGCCTTTAATCACATTCTTTACCATTTGCAATCATAAAATAGTCTAATATCTTCATTTTTCAACATACGTAGCTATTACCCTCGAAAACTAAAACTTTTGACATAGGAAAAGAGCCTTTAATCACATTCTTTACCATGTGCAATCATAAAATAGTCTAATATCTTCATTTTTTCACAGACAGCTATTACCCTCGAAAACTAAAACTTCTGACATAGGAAAAGAGCCTTTAATCACATTCTTTACCATCTGCAATCATAAAATAGTCTAATATCTTCATTTTTTCACAGACCTAGCTATTACCCTCGAAAACTAAAACTTTTGAAATAGGAAAAGAGCCTTTAATCACATTCTTTACCATTTGCAATCATAAAATAGTCTAATATCTTCATTTTTTCCACATACAAAGCTATTACCCTCGAAAACTAAAACTTTTGAATAGGAAAAGAGCCTTTAATCACATTCTTTACCATTTGCAATCATAAAATTGTCTAATATCTTCATTTTTTCAACATACGTAGCTATTACCCTCGAAAACTAAAACTTTTGACAATAGGAATTTAATCACATTCTTTACCATTTGCAATCATAATATCTTCATTTTTTCCACAGACAAAGCTATTACCCTCGAAAACTAAAACTTTTGAAATAGGAAAAGAGCCTTTAATCACATTCTTTACCATTTGCAATCATAAAATTGTCTAATATCTTCATTTTTTCAACATACGTAGCTATTACCCTCGAAAACTAAAACTTTTGACATAGGAAAAGAGCCTTTAATCACATTCTTTACCATTTGCAATCATAAAATTGTCTAATATCTTCATTTTTTCAACATACGTAGCTATTACCCTCGAAAACTAAAACTTTTGACATAGGAAAAGAGCCTTTAATCACATTCTTTACCATTTGCAATCATAAAATAGTCTAATATCTTCATTTTTCAACATACGTAGCTATTACCCTCGAAAACTAAAACTTTTGAAATAGGAAAAGAGCCTTTAATCACATTCTTTACCATTTGCAATCATAAAATAGTCTAATATCTTCATTTTTCAACATACGTAGCTATTACCCTCGAAAACTAAAACTTTTGACATAGGAAAAGAGCCTTTAATCACATTCTTTACCATTTGCAATCATAAAATAGTCTAATATCTTCATTTTTTCAACATACGTAGCTATTACCCTCGAAAACTAAAACTTTTGACATAGGAAAAGAGCCTTTAATCACATTCTTTACCATTTGCAATCATAAAATAGTCTAATATCTTCATTTTTTCAACATAAGTAGCTATTACCCTCGAAAACTAAAACTTTTGACATAGGAAAAGAGCCTTTAATCACATTCTTTACCATTTGTAATCATAAAATAGTCTAATATCTTCATTTTTTCAACATACGTAGCTATTACCCTCGAAAACTAAAACTTTTGACATAGGAAAAGAGCCTTTAATCACATTCTTTACCATTGCAATCATAAAATTGTCTAATATCTTCATTTTTTCCACAGACAAAGCTATTACCCTCGAAAACTAAAACTTTTGAAATAGGAAAAGAGCCTAATCACATTGTCATAAAATATCTTCATTTTTTCCACAGACAAAGCTATTACCCTCGAAAACTAAAACTTTTGAAATAGGAAAAGAGCCTTTAATCACATTCTTTACCATTTGCAATCATAAAATTGTCTAATATCTTCATTTTTTCAACATACGTAGCTATTACCCTCGAAAACTAAAACTTTTGACATAGGAAAAGAGCCTTTAATCACATTCTTTACCATTTGCAATCATAAAATAGTCTAATATCTTCATTTTTTCAACATACGTAGCTATTACCCTCGAAAACTAAAACTTTTGACATAGGAAAAGAGCCTTTAATCACATTCTTTACCATTTGCAATCATAAAATAGTCTAATATCTTCATTTTTCAACATACGTAGCTATTACCCTCGAAAACTAAAACTTTTGACATAGGAAAAGAGCCTTTAATCACATTCTTTACCATTTGCACATAAAATAGTCTAATATCTTCATTTTTTCAACATACGTAGCTATTACCCTCGAAAACTAAAACTTTTGACATAGGAAAAGAGCCTTTAATCACATTCTTTACCATTTGCAATCATAAAATAGTCTAATATCTTCATTTTTTCAACATACGTAGCTATTACCCTCGAAAACTAAAACTTTTGAAATAGGAAAAGAGCCTTTAATCACATTCTTTACCATGTGCAATCATAAAATTGTCTAATATCTTCATTTTTTCAACATACGTAGCTATTACCCTCGAAAACTAAAACTTTTGAAATAGGAAAAGAGCCTTTAATCACATTCTTTACCATTTGCAATCATAAAATAGTCTAATATCTTCATTTTTTCAACATACGTAGCTATTACCCTCGAAAACTAAAACTTTTGAAATAGGAAAAGAGCCTTTAATCACATTCTTTACCATGTGCAATCATAAAATAGTCTAATATCTTCATTTTTTCAACATACGTAGCTATTACCTCGAAAACTAAAACTTTTGAAATAGGAAAAGAGCCTTTAATCACATTCTTTACCATTTGCAATCATAAAATAGTCTAATATCTTCATTTTTTCAACATACGTAGCTATTACCCTCGAAAACTAAAACTTTTGAAATAGGAAAAGAGCCTTTAATCACATTCTTTACCATGTGCAATCATAAAATTGTCTAATATCTTCATTTTTTCTACAGACATAGCTATTACCCTCGAAAACTAAAACTTTTGAAATAGGAAAAGAGCCTTTAATCACATTCTTTACCATTTGCAATCATAAAATAGTCTAATATCTTCATTTTTTCAACATACGTAGCTATTACCCTCGAAAACTAAAACTTTTGACATAGGAAAAGAGCCTTTAATCACATTCTTTACCATTTGCAATCATAAAATAGTCTAATATCTTCATTTTTTCAACATACGTAGCTATTACCCTCGAAAACTAAAACTTTTGAAATAGGAAAAGAGCCTTTAATCACATTCTTTACCATTTGCAATCATAAAATAGTCTAATATCTTCATTTTTTCAACATACGTAGCTATTACCCTCGAAAACTAAAACTTTTGAAATAGGAAAAGAGCCTTTAATCACATTCTTTACCTTGTGCAATCATAAAATAGTCTAATATCTTCATTTTTTCTACAGACATAGCTATTACCCTCGAAAACTAAAACTTTTGAAATAGGAAAAGAGCCTTTAATCACATTCTTTACCATTTGCAATCATAAAATAGTCTAATATCTTCATTTTTTCAACATACGTAGCTATTACCCTCGAAAACTAAAACTTTTGACATAGGAAAAGAGCCTTTAATCACATTCTTTACCATGTGCAATCATAAAATAGTCTAATATCTTCATTTTTTCAACATACGTAGCTATTACCCTCGAAAACTAAAACTTTTGAAATAGGAAAAGAGCCTTTAATCACATTCTTTACCATTTGCAATCATAAAATAGTCTAATATCTTCATTTTTTCCACAGACAAAGCTATTACCCTCGAAAACTAAAACTTTTGAAATAGGAAAAGAGCCTTTAATCACATTCTTTACCATGTGCAATCATAAAATTGTCTAATATCTTCATTTTTCAACCTACGTAGCTATTACCTTCGAAAACTAAAACTTTTGAAATAGGAAAAGAGCCTTTAATCACATTTTTTACCATTTGCAATCATAAAATAGTCTAATATTTTCATTTTTTCAACATACGTAGCTATTACCCTCGAAAACTAAAACTTTAGACATAGGAAAAGAGCCTTTAATCACATTCTTTACCATTTGCAATCATAAAATAGTCTAATATCTTCATTTTTTCAACATACGTAGCTATTACCCTCGAAAACTAAAACTTTTGAAATAGGAAAAGAGCCTTTAATCACATTCTTTACCATTTGCAATCATAAAATAGTCTAATATCTTCATTTTTTCAACATACGTAGCTATTACCCTCGAAAACTAAAACTTTTGAAATAGGAAAAGAGCCTTTAATCACATTCTTTACCATTTGCAATCATAAAATAGTCTAATATCTTCATTTTTTCAACATACGTAGCTATTACCCTCGAAAACTAAAACTTTTGAAATAGGAAAAGAGCCTTTAATCACATTCTTTACCATGTGCAATCATAAAATAGTCTAATATCTTCATTTTTTCAACATACATAGCTATTACCCTCAAAAACTAAAACTTTTGACATGGGAAAAGAGCCTTTAATCACATTCTTTACCATGTACAATCATAAAATAGTTTAATATCTTCATTTTTCGACAGACAAAGCTCTTACCCTCGAAAACTAAAACTTTTGAAATAGGAAAAGAGCCTTTAATCACATTCTTTGCCATTTGCAATCATAAAATAGTCTAATATCTTCATTCTTTCAACATACGTAGCTATTACCCTCGAAAACTAAAACTTTTGACATAGGAAAAGAGCCTTTAATCACATTCTTTACCATTTGCACTCATAAACTAGTCTAATATCTTCATTCTTTCAACATACGTAGCTATTACCCTCGAAAACTAAAACTTTTGACATAGGAAAAGAGCCTTTAATCACATTCTTTACCATTTGCAATCATAAAATAGTCTAATATCTTCATTTTTTTCAACATACGTAGCTATTACCCTCGAAAACTAAAACTTCTGAAATAGGAAAAGAGCCTTTAATCACATTCTTTACCATGTGCGATCATAAAGTTGTCTAATATCTTCATTTTTTCAACATACGTAGCTATTACCCTCGAAAACTAAAACTTTTGAAATAGGAAAAGAGCCTTTAATCACATTCTTTACCATGTGCAATCATAAAATAGTCTAATATCTTCATTTTTTCAACATACGTAGCTATTACTCTCGAAAACTAAAACTTTTGACATAGGAAAAGAGCCTTTAATCACATTCTTTACCATTTACAATCATAAAATAGTCTAATATCTTCATTTTTTCAACATACGTAGCTATCACCCTCGAAAACTAAAACTTTTGAAATAGGAAAAGAGCCTTTAATCACATTCTTTACCATGTGCAATCATAAAATTGTCTAATATCTTCATTTTTTCTACAGACATAGCTATTACCTTCGAAAACTAAAACTTTTGAAATAGGAAAAGAGCCTTTAATCACATTCTTTACCATTTGCAATCATAAAATAGTCTAATATCTTCATTTTTTTCAACATACGTAGCTATTACCCTCGAAAACTAAAACTTTAGACATAGGAAAAGAGCCTTTAATCACATTCTTTACCATTTGCAATCATAAAATAGTCTAATATCTTCATTTTTTCAACATACGTAGCTTTTACCCTCGAAAACTAAAACTTTTGAAACAGGAAAAGAGCCTTTAATCACATTCTTTACCATTTGCAATCATAAAATAGCCTAATATCTTCATTTTTTCAACATACGTAGCTATTACCCTCGAAAAATAAACTTTTGACATAGGAAAAGAGCCTTTAATCACATTCTTTACCATGTGCAATCATAAAATAGTCTAATATCTTCATTTTTTCAACATACGTAGCTATTACCCTCGAAAACTAAAACTTTTGAAATAGGAAAAGAGCCTTTAATCACATTCTTTACCTTGTGCAATCATAAAATAGTCTAATATCTTCATTTTTTCTACAGACATAGCTATTACCCTCGAAAACTAAAACTTTTGAAATAGGAAAAGAGCCTTTAATCACATTCTTTACCATTTGCAATCATCAAATAGTCTAATATCTTCATTTTTTTCAACATACGTAGCTATTACCCTCGAAAACTAAAACTTTAGACATAGGAAAAGAGCCTTTAATCACATTCTTTACCATTTGCAATCATAAAATAGTCTAATATCTTCATTTTTTCAACATACGTAGCTTTTACCCTCGAAAACTAAAACTTTTGAAATAGGAAAAGAGCCTTTAAGCACATTCTTTACCATTTGCAATCATAAAATAGTCTAATGTCTTCATTTTTTCAACCTACGTAGCTATTACCCTCGAAAACTAAAACTTTTGAAATAGGAAAAGAGCCTTTAATCACATTCTTTACCATTTGCAATCATAAAATAGTCTAATATCTTCATTTTTTCAACATACGTAGCTATTACCCTCGAAAACTAAAACTTTTGAAATAGGAAAAGAGCCTTTAATCACATTCTTTACCATTTGCAATCATAAAATAGTCTAATATCTTCATTTTTTCAACATACGTAGCTATTACCCTCGAAAACTAAAACTTTTGAAATAGGAAAAGAGCCTTTAATCACATTCTTTACCATTTGCAATCATAAAATAGTCTAATATCTTCATTTTTTCAACATACGTAGCTATTACCCTCGAAAACTAAAACTTTTGAAATAGGAAAAGAGCCTTTAATCACATTCTTTACCATTTGCAATCATAAAATAGTCTAATATCTTCATTTTTTCAACATACGTAGCTATTACCCTCGAAAACTAAAACTTTTGAAATAGGAAAAGAGCCTTTAATCACATTCTTTACCATGTGCAATCATAAAATAGTCTAATATCTTCATTTTTTCAACATACGTAGCTATTACCCTCAAAAACTAAAACTTTTGACATGGGAAAAGAGCCTTTAATCACATTCTTTACCATGTACAATCATAAAATAGTTTAATATCTTCGTTTTTTCGACAGACAAAGCTCTTACCCTCGAAAACTAAAACTTTTGAAATAGGAAAAGAGCCTTTAATCACATTCTTTACCATGTGCAATCATAAAATAGTCTAATATCTTCATTTTTTCAACATACGTAGCTATTACCCTCGAAAATTAAACCTTTTGACATAGGAAAAGAACCTTTAATCACATTCTTTACCATTTGCAATCATAAAATTGTCTAATATCTTCATTTTTCCCACAGACAAAGCTATTACCCTCGAAAACTAAAACTTTTGAAATAGGAAAAGAGCCTTTAATCACATTCTTTACCATTTGCAATCATAAAATAGTCTAATATCTTCATTTTTTCAACATACGTAGATATTACCCTCGAAAACTAAAACTTTTGACATAGGAAAAGAGCCTTTAATCACATTCTTTACCATTTGCAATCATAAAATAGTTTAATATCTTCATTTTTTCAACATACGTAGCTATTACCCTCGAAAAATAAAACTTTTGAAATAGGAAAAGAGCCTTTAATCACATTCTTTACCATTTGCAATCATAAAATAGTCTAATATCTTCATTTTTTCAACATACGTAGCTATTACCCTCGAAAAATAAAACTTTTGACATAGGAAAAGAGCCTTTAATCACATTCTTTACCATGTGCAATCATAAAATAGTCTAATATCTTCATTTTTTCAACATACGTAGCTATTACCCTCGAAAACTAAAACTTTTGAAATAGGAAAAGAGCCTTTAATCACATTCTTTACCTTGTGCAATCATAAAATAGTCTAATATCTTCATTTTTTCTACAGACATAGCTATTACCCTCGAAAACTAAAACTTTATACATAGGAAAAGAGCCTTTAATCACATTCTTTACCATTTGCAATCATAAAATAGTCTAATATCTTCAATTTTTCAACATACGTAGCTATTACCCTCGAAAAATAAAACTTTTGACATAGGAAAAGAGCCTTTAATCACATTCTTTACCATGTGCAATCATAAAATAGTCTAATATCTTCATTTTTTTCAACATACGTAGCTATTCCCCTCGAAAACTAAAACTTTAGACATAGGAAAAGAGCCTTTAATCACATTCTTTACCATTTGCAATCATAAAATAGTCTAATATCTTCATTTTTTCAACATACGTAGCTATTACCCTCGAAAACTAAAACTTTTGACATAGGAAAAGAGCCTTTAATCACATTCTTTACCATGTGCAATCATAAAATAGTCTAATATCTTCATTTTTTCAACATACGTAGCTATTACCCTCGAAAACTAAAACTTTTGACATAGGAAAAGAGCCTTTAATCACATTCTTTACCATTGTGCAATCATAAAATAGTCTAATATCTTAATTTTTTCAACATGCGTAGCTATTACCCTCGAAAACTAAAACTTTTTACATAGGAAAAGAGCCTTTAATCACATTCTTTACCATTTGCAATCATAAAATAGTCTAATATCTTCATTTTTTTCAACATACGTAGCTATTACCCTCGAAAACTAAAACTTTTGACATAGGAAAAGAGCCTTTAATCACATTCTTTACCATTTGCAATCATAAAATAGTCTAATATCTTCATTTTTTCAACATACCTAGCTATTACCCTCGAAAACTAAAACTTTTGAAATAGGAAAAGAGCCTTTAATCACATTCTTTACCATGTGCAATCATAATATTGTCTAATATCTTCATTTTTTCCACATACAAAGCTATTACCCTCGAAAAACTAAAACTTTTGAAATAGGAAAAGAGCCTTTAATCACATTCTTTACCATTTGCAATCATAAAATAGTCTAATATCTTCATTTTTTCAACATACGTAGCTATTACCCTCGAAAACTAAAACTTTTGACATAGGAAAAGAGCCTTTAATCACATTCTTTACCATTTGCAATCATAAAATAGTCTAATATCTTCATTTTTTCAACATACGTAGCTATTACCCTCGAAAACTAAAACTTTGACATAGGAAAAGAGCCTTTAATCACATTCTTTACCATTTGCAATCATAAAATAGTCTAATATCTTCATTTTTTCAACATACGTAGCTATTACCCTCGAAAACTAAAACTTTTGACATAGGAAAAGAGCCTTTAATCACATTCTTTACCATTTGCAATCATAAAATAGTCTAATATCTTCATTTTTTCAACATACGTAGCTATTACCCTCGAAAACTAAAACTTTTGACATAGGAAAAGAGCCTTTAATCACATTCTTTACCATTTGCAATCATAAAATAGTCTAATATCTTCATTTTTTCAACATACAAAGCTATTACCCTCGAAAACTAAAACTTTTGAAATAGGAAAAGAGCCTTTAATCACATTCTTTACCATTTGCAATCATAAAATAGTCTAATATCTTCATTTTTTCAACATACATAGCTATTACCCTCGAAAACTAAAACTTTTGACATAGGAAAAGAGCCTTTAATCACATTCTTTACCATTTGCAATCATAAAATAGTCTAATATCTTCATTTTTTCAACATACGTAGCTATTACCCTCGAAAACTAAAACTTTTGACATAGGAAAAGAGCCTTTAATCACATTCTTTACCATTTGCAATCATAAAATAGTCTAATATCTTCATTTTTTCAACATACGTAGCTATTACCCTCGAAAACTAAAACTTTTGAAATAGGAAAAGAGCCTTTAATCACATTCTTTACCATTTGCAATCATAAAATAGTCTAATATCTTCATTTTTTCAACATACGTAAAGCTATTACCCTCGAAAACTAAAACTTTTGAAATAGGAAAAGAGCCTTTAATCACATTCTTTACCATTTGCAATCATAAAATAGTCTAATATCTTCATTTTTTCAACATACGTAGCTATTACCCTCGAAAACTAAAACTTTTGACATAGGAAAAGAGCCTTTAATCACATTCTTTACCATTTGCAATCATAAAATAGTCTAATATCTTCATTTTTTCAACATACGTAGCTATTACCCTCGAAAACTAAAACTTTTGACATAGGAAAAGAGCCTTTAATCACATTCTTTACCATTTGCAATCATAAAATAGTCTAATATCTTCATTTTTTCAACATACGTAGCTATTACCCTCGAAAACTAAAACTTTTGAAATAGGAAAAGAGCCTTTAATCACATTCTTTACCATTTGCAATCATAAAATAGTCTAATATCTTCATTTTTTCAACATACGTAGCTATTACCCTCGAAAACTAAAACTTTTGACATAGGAAAAGAGCCTTTAATCACATTCTTTACCATTTGCAATCATAAAATAGTCTAATATCTTCATTTTTTCAACATACGTAGCTATTACCCTCGAAAACTAAAACTTTTGACATAGGAAAAGAGCCTTTAATCACATTCTTTACCATTTGCAATCATAAAATAGTCTAATATCTTCATTTTTTCAACATACGTAGCTATTACCCTCGAAAACTAAAACTTTTGAAATAGGAAAAGAGCCTTTAATCACATTCTTTACCATTTGCAATCATAAAATAGTCTAATATCTTCATTTTTTCAACATACGTAGCTATTACCCTCGAAAACTAAAACTTTTGAAATAGGAAAAGAGCCTTTAATCACATTCTTTACCATGTGCAATCATAAAATAGTCTAATATCTTCATTTTTTCAACATACGTAGCTATTACCCTCGAAAACTAAAACTTTTGAAATAGGAAAAGAGCCTTTAATCACATTCTTTACCATGTGCAATCATAAAATAGTCTAATATCTTCATTTTTTCAACATACGTAGCTATTACCCTCGAAAACTAAAACTTTTGAAATAGGAAAAGAGCCTTTAATCACATTCTTTACCATGTGCAATCATAAAATTGTCTAATATCTTCATTTTTTCAACCTACGTAGCTATTACCCTCGAAAACTAAAACTTTTGAAATAGGAAAAGAGCCTTTAATCACATTCTTTACCATTTGCAATCATAAAATAGTCTAATATCTTCATTTTTTCAACATACGTAGCTATTACCCTCGAAAACTAAAACTTTATACATAGGAAAAGAGCCTTTAATCACATTCTTTACCATTTGCAATCATAAAATAGTCTAATATCTTCATTTTTTCAACATACGTAGCTATTACCCTCGAAAACTAAAACTTTTGACATAGGAAAAGAGCCTTTAATCACATTCTTTACCATTTGCAATCATAAAATAGTCTAATATCTTCATTTTTTCAACATACGTAGCTATTACCCTCGAAAACTAAAACTTTTGAAATAGGAAAAGAGCCTTTAATCACATTCTTTACCATTGTGCAATCATAAAATAGTCTAATATCTTCATTTTTTCAACATACGTAGCTATTACCCTCGAAAACTAAAACTTTTGAAATAGGAAAAGAGCCTTTAATCACATTCTTTACCATTTGCAATCATAAAATAGTCTAATATCTTCATTTTTTCAACATACGTAGCTATTACCCTCGAAAACTAAAACTTTTGAAATAGGAAAAGAGCCTTTAATCACATTCTTTACCATTGGCAATCATAAAATAGTCTAATATCTTCATTTTTTCAACATACGTAGCTATTACCCTCGAAAACTAAAACTTTTGACATAGGAAAAGAGCCTTTAATCACATTCTTTACCATTTGCAATCATAAAATAGTCTAATATCTTCATTTTTTCAACATACGTAGCTATTACCCTCGAAAACTAAAACTTTTGACATAGGAAAAGAGCCTTTAATCACATTCTTTACCATTTGCAATCATAAAATAGTCTAATATCTTCATTTTTTCAACCTACGTAGCTATTACCCTCGAAAACTAAAACTTTTGAAATAGGAAAAGAGCCTTTAATCACATTCTTTACCATGTGCAATCATAAAATTGTCTAATATCTTCATTTTTTCAACATACGTAGCTATTACCCTCGAAAACTAAAACTTTTGAAATAGGAAAAGAGCCTTTAATCACATTCTTTACCATTTGCAATCATAAAATAGTCTAATATCTTCATTTTTTCAACATACGTAGCTATTACCCTCGAAAACTAAAACTTTTGACATAGGAAAAGAGCCTTTAATCACATTCTTTACCATTTGCAATCATAAAATAGTCTAATATCTTCATTTTTTCAACATACGTAGCTATTACCCTCGAAAACTAAAACTTTTGATATAGGAAAAGAGCCTTTAATCACATTCTTTACCATTTGCAATCATAAAATAGTCTAATATCTTCATTTTTTCAACATACGTAGCTATTACCCTCGAAAACTAAAACTTTTGAAATAGGAAAAGAGCCTTTAATCACATTCTTTACCATTTGCAATCATAAAATAGTCTAATATCTTCATTTTTTCAACATACGTAGCTATTACCCTCGAAAACTAAAACTTTTGACATGGAAAAGAGCCTTTAATCACATTCTTTACCATGTACAATCATAAAATAGTTTAATATCTTCATTTTTTCACAGACATAAGCTATTACCCTCGAAAACTAAAACTTTTGACATAGGAAAAGAGCCTTTAATCACATTCTTTACCATTTGCAATCATAAAATAGTCTAATATCTTCATTTTTTCAACATACGTAGCTATTACCCTCGAAAACTAAAACTTTTGACATAGGAAAAGAGCCTTTAATCACATTCTTTACCATTTGCAATCATAAAATAGTCTAATATCTTCATTCTTTCAACATACGTAGCTATTACCCTCGAAAACTAAAACTTTTGACATAGGAAAAGAGCCTTTAATCACATTCTTTACCATTTGCAATCATAAAATAGTCTAATATCTTCATTTTTTTCAACATACGTAGCTATTACCCTCGAAAACTAAAACTTCTGACATAGGAAAAGAGCCTTTAATCACATTCTTTACCATTGCAATCATAAAATAGTCTAATATCTTCATTTTTTCAACATACGTAGCTATTACCCTCGAAAACTAAAACTTTTGAAATAGGAAAAGAGCCTTTAATCACATTCTCTACCATGTGCAATCATAAATAGTCTAATATCTTCATTTTTTCAACATACGTAGCTATTACCCTCGAAAACTAAAACTTTTGAAATAGGAAAAGAGCCTTTAATCACATTCTTTACCATTTACAATCATAAAATAGTCTAATATCTTTATTTTTTCAACATACGTAGCTATTACCCTCGAAAACTAAAACTTTTGAAATAGGAAAAGAGCCTTTAATCACATTCTTTACCAGTGCAATCATAAAATAGTCTAATATCTTCATTTTTTCAACATACGTAGCTATTACCCTCGAAAACTAAAACTTTTGAAATAGGAAAAGAGCCTTTAATCACATTCTTCACCATGTGCAATCATAAAATTGTCTAATATCTTCATTTTTTTCAACATACGTAGCTATTACCCTCGAAAACTAAAACTTTAGAAATAGGAAAAGAGCCTTTAATCACATTCTTTACCATTTGCAATCATAAAATAGTCTAATATCTTCATTTTTTCAACATACGTAGCTATTACCCTCGAAAACTAAAACTTTTGACATAGGAAAAGAGCCTTTAATCACATTCTTTACCATTTGCAATCATAAAATAGTCTAATATCTTCATTTTTTCAACATACGTAGCTATTACCCTCGAAAACTAAAACTTTTGACATAGGAAAAGAGCCTTTAATCACATTCTTTACCATTTGCAATCATAAAATAGTCTAATATCTTCATTTTTTCAACATACGTAGCTATTACCCTCGAAAACTAAACTTTTGACATAGGAAAAGAGCCTTTAATCACATTCTTTACCTTGTGCAATCATAAAATAGTCTAATATCTTCATTTTTTCTACAGACATAGCTATTACCCTCGAAAACTAAAACTTTTGAAATAGGAAAAGAGCCTTTAATCACATTCTTTACCATTTGCAATCATCAAATAGTCTAATATCTTCATTTTTTTCAACATACGTAGCTATTACCCTCGAAAACTAAAACTTTAGACATAGGAAAAGAGCCTTTAATCACATTCTTTACCATTTGCAATCATAAAATAGTCTAATATCTTCATTTTTTCAACATACGTAGCTTTTACCCTCGAAAACTAAAACTTTTGAAATAGGAAAAGAGCCTTTAAGCACATTCTTTACCATTTGCAATCATAAAATAGTCTAATGTCTTCATTTTTTCAACCTACGTAGCTATTACCCTCGAAAACTAAAACTTTTGAAATAGGAAAAGAGCCTTTAATCACATTCTTTACCATGTGCAATCATAAAATTGTCTAATATCTTCATTTTTTCAACCTACATAGCTATTACCTTCGAAAACTAAAACTTTTGAAATAGGAAAAGAGCCTTTAATCACATTTTTTACCATTTGCAATCATAAAATAGTCTAATATTTTCATTTTTTCAACATACGTAGCTATTACCCTCGAAAACTAAAACTTTAGACATAGGAAAAGAGCCTTTAATCACATTCTTTACCATTTGCAATCATAAAATAGTCTAATATCTTCATTTTTTCAACATACGTAGCTATTACCCTCGAAAACTAAAACTTTTGAAATAGGAAAAGAGCCTTTAATCACATTCTTTACCATTTGCAATCATAAAATAGTCTAATATCTTCATTTTTTCAACATACGTAGCTATTACCCTCGAAAACTAAAACTTTTGAAATAGGAAAAGAGCCTTTAATCACATTCTTTACCATTTGCAATCATAAAATAGTCTAATATCTTCATTTTTTCAACATACGTAGCTATTACCCTCGAAAACTAAAACTTTTGAAATAGGAAAAGAGCCTTTAATCACATTCTTTACCATGTGCAATCATAAAATAGTCTAATATCTTCATTTTTTCAACATACGTAGCTATTACCCTCAAAAACTAAAACTTTTGACATGGGAAAAGAGCCTTTAATCACATTCTTTACCATGTACAATCATAAAATAGTTTAATATCTTCGTTTTTTCGACAGACAAAGCTCTTACCCTCGAAAACTAAAACTTTTGAAATAGGAAAAGAGCCTTTAATCACATTCTTTACCATGTGCAATCATAAAATAGTCTAATATCTTCATTTTTTCAACATACGTAGCTATTACCCTCGAAAATTAAACCTTTTGACATAGGAAAAGAACCTTTAATCACATTCTTTACCATTTGCAATCATAAAATTGTCTAATATCTTCATTTTTCAACAGACAAAGCTATTACCCTCGAAAACTAAAACTTTTGAAATAGGAAAAGAGCCTTTAATCACATTCTTTACCATTTGCAATCATAAAATAGTCTAATATCTTCATTTTTTCAACATACGTAGATATTACCCTCGAAAACTAAAACTTTTGACATAGGAAAAGAGCCTTTAATCACATTCTTTACCATTTGCAATCATAAAATAGTTTAATATCTTCATTTTTTCAACATACGTAGCTATTACCCTCGAAAACTAAAACTTTTGAAATAGGAAAAGAGCCTTTAATCACATTCTTTACCATTTGCAATCATAAAATAGTCTAATATCTTCAATTTTTCAACATACGTAGCTATTACCCTCGAAAAATAAAACTTTTGACATAGGAAAAGAGCCTTTAATCACATTCTTTACCATGTGCAATCATAAAATAGTCTAATATCTTCATTTTTTCAACATACGTAGCTATTACCCTCGAAAACTAAAACTTTTGAAATAGGAAAAGAGCCTTTAATCACATTCTTTACCTTGTGCAATCATAAAATAGTCTAATATCTTCATTTTTTCTACAGACATAGCTATTACCCTCGAAAACTAAAACTTTATACATAGGAAAAGAGCCTTTAATCACATTCTTTACCATTTGCAATCATAAAATAGTCTAATATCTTCAATTTTTCAACATACGTAGCTATTACCCTCGAAAAATAAAACTTTTGACATAGGAAAAGAGCCTTTAATCACATTCTTTACCATGTGCAATCATAAAATAGTCTAATATCTTCATTTTTTTCAACATACGTAGCTATTCCCCTCGAAAACTAAAACTTTAGACATAGGAAAAGAGCCTTTAATCACATTCTTTACCATTTGCAATCATAAAATAGTCTAATATCTTCATTTTTTCAACATACGTAGCTATTACCCTCGAAAAATAAAACTTTTGACATAGGAAAAGAGCCTTTAATCACATTCTTTACCATGTGCAATCATAAAATAGTCTAATATCTTCATTTTTTCAACATACGTAGCTATTACCCTCGAAAACTAAAACTTTTGAAATAGGAAAAGAGCCTTTACTCACATTCTTTACCTTGTGCAATCATAAAATAGTCTAATATCTTCATTTTTTCAACATACGTAGCTATTACCCTCGAAAAATAAAACTTTTTACATAGGAAAAGAGCCTTTAATCACATTCTTTACCATTTGCAATCATAAAATAGATTAATATCTTCATTTTTTTCAACATACGTAGCTATTACCCTCGAAAACTAAAACTTTAGACATAGGAAAAGAGCCTTTAATTACATTCTTTACCATTTGACACCATAAAATAGTCTAATATCTTCATTTTTTCAACATACCTAGCTTTTACCCTCGAAAACTAAAACTTTTGAAATAGGAAAAGAGCCTTTAATCACATTCTTTACCATGTGCAATCATAATATTGTCTAATATCTTCATTTTTTCCACATACAAAGCTATTACCCTCAAAAACTAAAACTTTTGAAATAGGAAAAGAGCCTTTAATCACATTCTTTACCATTTGCAATCATAAAATAGTCTAATATCTTCATTTTTTCAACATACGTAGCTATTACCCTCGAAAACTAAAACTTTTGACATAGGAAAAGAGCCTTTAATCACATTCTTTACCATTTGCAATCATAAAATAGTCTAATATCTTCATTTTTCAACATACGTAGCTATTACCCTCGAAAACTAAAACCTTTGACATAGGAAAAGAGCCTTTAATCACATTCTTTACCATTTGCAATCATAAAATAGTTTAATATCTTCATTTTTTCAACATACGTAGCTATTACCCTCGAAAACTAAAACTTTCGACATTGGAAAAGAGCCTTCAATCACATTCTTTACCATTTGCAATCATAAAATAGTCTAATATCTTCATTTTTTCAACATACGTAGCTATTACCCTCGAAAACTAAAACTTTTGACATAGGAAAAGAACCTTTAATCACATTCTTTACCATGTGCAATCATAAAATTGTCTAATATCTTCATTTTTTCGACAGACAAAGCTATTACCCTCAAAAACTAAAACTTTTGAAATAGGAAAAGAGCCTTTAATCACATTCTTTACCATTTGCAATCATAAAATAGTCTAATATCTTCATTTTTTCAACATACATAGCTATTACCCTCGAAAACTAAAACTTTTGACATAGGAAAAGAGCCTTTAATCACATTCTTTACCATTTGCAATCATAAAATAGTCTAATATCTTCATTTTTTCAACATACGTAGCTATTACCCTCGAAAACTAAAACTTTTGACATAGGAAAAGAGCCTTTAATCACATTCTTTACCATTTGCAATCATAAAATAGTCTAATATCTTCATTTTTTCAACATACGTAGCTATTACCCTCGAAAACTAAAACTTTTGAAATAGGAAAAGAGCCTTTAATCACATTCTTTACCATTTGCAATCATAAAATAGTCTAATATCTTCATTTTTTCAACATACGTAGCTATTACCCTCAAAAACTAAAACTTTTGACATAGGAAAAGAGCCTTTAATCACATTCTTTACCATTTGCAATCATAAAATAGTTTAATATCTTCATTTTTTCAACATACGTAGCTATTACCCTCGAAAACTAAAACTTTCGACATAGGAAAAGAGCCTTTAATCACATTCTTTACCATTTGCAATCATAAAATAGTCTAATATCTTCATTTTTTCAACATACGTAGCTATTACCCTCGAAAACTAAAACTTTTGACATAGGAAAAGAACCTTTAATCACATTCTTTACCATGTGCAATCATAAAATTGTCTAATATCTTCATTTTTTTTCCATAGATAAAGCTAATACCCTCGAAAACTAAAACTTTTGAAATAGGAAAAGAGCCTTTAATCACATTCTTTACCATTTGCAATCATAAAATAGTCTAATATCTTCATTTTTTCAACATACGTAGCTATTACCCTCGAAAACTAAAACTTTTGACACTGGAAAAGAGCCTTTAATCACATTCTTTACCATTGGCAATCATAAAATAGTCTAATATCTTCATTTTTTCAACATACGTAGCTATTACCCTCGAAAACTAAAACTTTTGACATAGGAAAAGAGCCTTTAATCACATTCTTTACCATTTGCAATCATAAAATAGTCTAATATCTTCATTTTTTCAACATACGTAGCTATTACCCTCGAAAAC
>NW_027065189.1:0-22820 GCF_032884065.1 Artemia franciscana
GAAGATATTAGACTATTTTATGATTGCACATGGTAAAGAATGTGATTAAAGGCTCTTTTCCTATGTCAAAAGTTTTAGTTTTCGAGGGTAATAGCTAGTATGTTGAAAAAATGAAGATATTAGACTATTTTATGATTGCAAATGGTAAAGAATGTGATTAAAGGCTCTTTTTCCTATGTCAAAAGTTTTAGTTGTCGAGGGTAATAGCTTTGTCTGTGGAAAAAATGAAGATATTAGACTATTTTATGATTGCACATGGTAAAGAATGTGATTAAAGGCTCTTTTCCTATGTCAAAAGTTTTAGTTTTCGAGGGTAATAGCTTTGTCTGTGGAAAAAAATGAAGATATTAGACAATTTTATGATTGCACATGGTAAAGAATGTGATTTAAACGCTCTTTTCCTATTTCAAAAGTTTTAGTTTTCGAGGGTAATAGCTACGTATGTTGAAAAAATGAAGATTTTAGACTATTTTATGATCGCAAATGGTAAAGAGTGTGATTAAAGGCTCTTTTCCTATGTCAAAAGTTTTAGTTTTCGAGAGAAATAGCTAGTATGTTGAAAAAATGAAGATATTAGACAATTTTATGATTGCACATGGTAAAGAATGTGATTAAACGCTCTTTTCATATTTCAAAAGTTTTAGTTTTCGAGGGTAATAGCTACGTATGTTGAAAAAATGAAGATTTTAGACTATTTTATGATCGCAAATGGTAAAGAGTGTGATTAAAGGCTCTTTTCCTATGTCAAAAGTTTTAGTTTTCGAGGGTAATAGCTAGTATGTTGAAAAAATGAAGATATTAGACTATTTTATGATTGCAAATGGTAAAGAATGTGATTAAAGGCTCTTTTCCTATGTCAAAAGTTTTAGTTTTCGAGGGTAATAGCTTTGTCTGTGGAAAAATGAAGATATTAGACTATTTTATGATTGCACATGGTAAAGAATGTGATTAAAGGCTCTTTTCCTATGTCAAAAGTTTTAGTTTTCGAGGGTAATAGCTTTGTCTGTGGAAAAAATGAAGATATTAGACAATTTTATGATTGCACATGGTAAAGAATGTGATTAAACGCTCTTTTCCTATTTCAAAAGTTTTAGTTTTCGAGGGTAATAGCTACGTATGTTGAAAAAATGAAGATTTTAGACTATTTTATGATCGCAAATGGTAAAGAGTGTGATTAAAGGCTCTTTTCCTATGTCAAAAGTTTTAGTTTTCGAGAGAAATAGCTAGTATGTTGAAAAAATGAAGATATTAGACTATTTTATGATTGCAAATGGTAAAGAATGTGATTAAAGGCTCTTTTCCTATTTCAAAAGTTTTAGTTTTTGAGGGTAATTGCTACGTATGTTAAAAAAAAGGAAGATATTAGACTATTTTATGATTGCAAATGGTAAAGAATGTGATTAAAGGCTCTTTTCCTATTTCAAAAGTTTTAGTTTTTGAGGGTAATCTACGTTTGTTGAAAAAAATGAAGATATTAGACTATTTTATGATTGCAAATGGTAAAGAATGTGATTAAAGGCTCTTTTCCTATGTCAAAAGTTTTAGTTTCCGAGGGTAATAGCTATGTCTGTGGAAAAAAATGAAGATATTAGACCATTTTATGATTGCACATGGTAAAGAATGTGATTACAGGCTCTTTTCCTATTTCAAAGTTTTAGTTTTCGAGGGTAATAGCTACGTATGTTGAAAAAATGAAGATATTAGACTATTTAATGATTGCAAATGGTAAAGAATGTGATTAAAGGCTCTTTTTCTATTTCAAAGTTTTAGTTTTTGAGGGTAATCTACGTTTGTTGAAAAAATGAAGATATTAGACTATTTTATGATTGCAAATGGTAAAGAATGAGATTAAAGGCTCTTTTCCTATGTCAAAAGTTTTAGTTTCCGAGGGTAATAGCTACGTATGTTGAAAAAAATGAAGATATTAGACAATTTTATGATTGCAAATGGTAAAGAATGTGATTAAAGGCTCTTTTCCTATTTCAAAAGTTTTAGTTTTCGAGGGTAATAGCTATGTCTGTGGAAAAAATGAAGATTTTATTACTATTTTATGATTGCACATGGTAAAGAATGTGATTAAAGGCTCTTTTCCTATTTCAAAAGTTTTAGTTTTCGAGGGTAATAGCTACGTATGTTGAAAAAATGAAGATATTAGACTGTTTTATGATTGCAAATGGTAAAGAATGTGATTAAAGGCTCTTTTCCTATTTCAAAGTTTTAGTTTTCGAGGGTGGAATAAAATGAAGATATTAGACTATTTTATGATTGCACATGGTAAAGAATGTGATTAAAGGCTCTTTTCCTATGTCAAAAGTTTTAGTTTTCGAGGGTAATAGCTACGTATGTTGAAAAAATGAAGATATTAGACTATTTTATGATTGCAAATGGTAAAGAATGTGATTAAAGGCTCTTTTCCTATTTCAAAGGTTTTAGTTTTCGAGGGTAATTGCTACGTATGTTGAAAAAATGAAGATATTAGACTATTTTATAATTGCACATGGTAAAGAATGTGATTAAAGGCTCTTTTCCCATTTCAAAAGTTTTAGTTTTCGAGGATAATAGCTACGTATGTTAAAAAAAAGTTTCAAACTTACTTTTGAAACTTTTGAAATATTGCACGCTTTTCCTATTTCAAAAGTTTTAGTTTTCGAGAGTAATAGCTACGTATGTTGAAAAAATGAAGATATTAGACTATTTTATGATTGCAAATGGTAAAGAATGTGATTAAAGGCTCTTTTCCTATGTCAAAAGTTTTAGTTTTCGAGGGTAATAGCTACGTATGTTGAAAAAATGAAGATATTAGACTATTTTATGATTGAAAATGGTAAAGAATGTGATTAAAGGCTCTTTTCCTATGTCAAAAGTTTTAGTTTTCGAGGGTAATAGCTTTGTCTGTGGAAAAAATGAAGATATTAGACAATTTTATGATTGCACATGGTAAAGAATGTGATTAAAGGCTCTTTTCCTATTTCAAAAGTTTTACTTTTCGAGGGTAATAGCTATGTCTGTGGAAAACATGAAGATATTAGACTATTTTATGATTGCACATGGTAAAGAATGTGATTAAAGGCTCTTTTCCTATTTCAAAAGTTTTAGTTTTCGAGGATAATAGCTACGTATGTTGAAAAAAAGTTTCAAACTTACTTTTGAAACTTTTGAAATATTGCACGCTTTTCCTATTTCAAAAGTTTTAGTTTTCGAGAGTAATAGCTACGTATGTTGAAAAAATGAAGATATTAAACTATTTTATGATTGAAAATGGTTTCAAAAGTTTTACTTTTCGAGGGCAATAGCTTTGTCTATAGAAAAATGAAGATATTAGACAATTTTATGATTGCACATGGTAAAGAATGTGATTAAACGCTCTTTTCCTATTTCAAAAGTTTTAGTTTTTGAGGGTAATAGCTACGTATGTTTAAAAAATGAAGATATTAGACTATTTTATGATTGCAAATGGTAAAGAATGTGATTAAAGGCTCTTTTCCTATTTCAAAAGTTTTAGTTTTCGAGGGTAATAGCTATGTCTGTGGAAAAAATGAAGATATTAGACTATTTTATGATTGCACATGGTAAAGAATGTGATTAAAGGCTCTTTTCCTATTTCAAAAGTTTTAGTTTTCGAGGGTAATAGCTACGTATGTTGAAAAAATGAAGATATTAGACTATTTTATGATTGCAAATGGTAAAGAATGTGATTAAAGGCTCTTTTCCTATGTCAAAAGTTTGAGTTTTTGAGGGTAATAGCTTTGTCTGTGGAAAAAATGAAGATATTAGACAATTTTATGATTGCACATGGTAAAGAATGTTATTAAAGGATCTTTTCCTATTTCAAAAGTTTTACTTTTCGAGGGCAATAGCTTTGTCTGTAGAAAAATGAAGATATTAGACAATTTTATGATTGCACATGGTAAAGAATGTGATTAAACGCTCTTTTCCTATTTCAAAAGTTTTAGTTTTTGAGGGTAATAGCTACGTATGTTAAAAAAATGAAGATATTAGACTATTTTATGATTGCAAATGGTAAAGAATGTGATTAAAGGCTCTTTTCCTATTTCAAAAGTTTTAGTTTTCGAGGGTAATAGCTATGTCTGTGGAAAAAATGAAGATATTAGACTATTTTATGATTGCACATGGTAAAGAATGTGATTAAAGGCTCTTTTCCTATTTCAAAAGTTTTAGTTTTCGAGGGTAATAGCTACGTATGTTGAAAAAATGAAGATATTAGACTATTTTATGATTGCAAATGGTAAAGAATGTGATTAAAGGCTCTTTTCCTATGTCAAAAGTTTTAGTTTTTGAGGGTAATAGCTTTGTCTGTGGAAAAAATGAAGATATTAGACAATTTTATGATTGCACATGGTAAAGAATGTTATTAAAGGCTCTTTTCCTATTTCAAAAGTTTTACTTTTCGAGGGTAATAGCTTTGTCTGTGGAAAAAATGAAGATATTAGACAATTTTATGATTATACATGGTAAAGAATGTGATTAAACGCTCTTTTCCTATTTCAAAAGTTTTAGTTTTCGAGGGTAATAGCTACGTATGTTGAAAAAATGAAGATATTAGACTATTTTATGATTGGACATAGTAAAGAATTTGATTAAAGGCTCTTTTCCTATTTCAAAAGTTTTAGTTTTCGAGGGTAACAGCTATGTCTGTGGAAAAAATGAAGATATTAGACTATTTTATGATTGCACATGGTAAAGAATGTGATTAAAGGCTCTTTTCCTATGTCAAAAGTTTTAGTTTTCGAGGGTAATAGCTACGTATGTGCCCCGAATTAGATGAAGTGCTCTAAATGTTCTGGATGCCATTCCAATACTAAAGACAATCCTTGCTTAGAGGCTCCGAAATGTGCCAACTGCGGCGAAGCTCATGTTTCCTATAGTATGAATTGGAGTAAGTTTGTCTGAATGTAAACAGTGAGAAAATTATTAAATTTGGATTACAATGATTCTCTTGGATTGACTGATACAGTGTATCTGTGGATGCTTAAGTGGGCTAGGTTAAACCTACCTTACTAAGATCTGCCCATAAAGTTGGCATTTGTTTGAAGCTATCTTTTGAAATAATTAACTCATTTTTTTTTGGCGTTGACATTATTAGATTCTTACTAATTTCAGTTATTATAGATGGCGTTCATTTAGACGCTGAACCGTGAACGGGATACCGTGATCGGGATACCTAGTTTGTTACTCGAAGATGTCCAAAGTAAAATCGTCCCTAGAGACGTCTGATCACGAATCGTTGGAGTCTCTTACTGTCATGAATGAAAAAAGTGTTGCAGTGCTGCTGGATATGTTGAAGGACGTAATAGGGTCATTCAAAGTCCCCGGTGGCAAATTTAATGCCTCCCAAATATGCAGCAGAATCCAATATCTTCACCAACGAACAATCGAAGAGAACATTGAACTCCTCCGAATCGAAAATTCCCGTCTGAATGAAGTTGTGAATCTCCAGAAAGAGCTTGAGCGGATAAAATCGCAAAAAAATGGACAGATTTATGTACCCGCACCCCAGCAGGCGTCTTATGCCCAAGCGCTCAAGGGTCCTGAAACATTCTCTGTGATTCTGGAGCCTGTATCTGTGGAAAAACGAAACCGTATGAATTTTGACGAAGCCATGCAAGTTACGGAATCAATCAGCAGAGTTGTCAAAGGAGAAAATTCCGATTTTTCCGTGAAGAAAGTTGTTCCGGCGAAGGAAGGTAGAGTCATCTTGGAATTGGGGTCGAAAAGGGAGCTAGAGGCAGCCATGTCAGTACTGACAGAGAAAGTGTCGGACACGAAGTACAAACCGAAAGAGGTGAAAAAGCACTTTCCAAGAATGTTAGTCAATGGGGCTCCCTCCCCTCAGGTCAAAGACGAAAGTGAAAAATACCTGCTGCAGTGTAACCCAGAAATTCAGCGGATGGCCAACGAAGGGGAAAGCTTCAGGATCATCACCATTCTTGAAAACGCGTCGAAAAGGAAAGTTGTTGTGGAAGTGAGTCCAAAGATCCGCCAATTTATACTGTCCCAAAGAGGCTTACGGATCGGTTTTATCCTTGCCTCTTGCGACGACTATGTACACTTGATAAGATGTAGCAAATGTTGCTTATACGGTCATCGGAAGACAGATTGTAGAGCGGACGAAGTATGCTCATGGTGCATGGGCCCGCACACTTATAAAAATTGCGACAAGTCCTTTTCGTCCCGCCCAAATTGCCGGGCTTGCGAAAAAAACAAACTTAAGTCAGATGGGCATGCTGCCTATGAGTTAAGCAAATGCCCGGTTGCAAAGAAGTTAACTGCTCGTTTAAAGAATAATATCCAGTTTAATTGACTCAATCTCGAGATGTGAATATTGATAAGAATAACTTAACAGTGCTTCAAATTAATTTGCAACATTCTTATTCAGCAGCCCTACAGTTGCAAAAAACAATAGAAGAACTGAAACCGGATATAGTTCTGTTGCAAGAACCGTATGTAAATAAATTCTGTAAAATATCATGTGTTCCATATAGTTACAAGTGTTTCTCTAAAATTGACACAGATAAGAAATTTTTTTGTGCTGCCGTATTAGTGAAAAATAGTCTAAAAGCTGACGTACACCATAACCTCTCGTCTAATGAATGTGTGACAGTTTCAGTTTATTTGAACAGTAGAACTTTGACATTCTGTTCGGTATATTGTCCTCCTTCGGTGCAGCGATTGACAGATAATATCAGTTGTTTAGACAAGGTCAGACATTTTGCTAATTACGTTGTTGGGGGGGATTTTAACGCTAAAAGCCCTTTGTGGCTGAGTAACAGTCAAACTGACAAGAAAGGCAAGGAGCTTGAAGATTTTTTTGCTAGTAAATCATTGTTAGTAGTGAATGATCCTAGTGAGACAACGTATGGGCTACGCAATACAACTAGCCCAGACGTTACTGCTGTAGGTACTAATCTTGTTCAAAGTGTAAGGTGTTGGAAAGTTCTTGATGAATACCCTTCTCTTTCGGATCACTCGTATATTTTATTTACTTTGGAGTTTAATTTCCCCATATTTGAGACTGAAGAGCCAAGATACATTTATAAGAAAACTAAATGGGATACTTTTAGTGCTACTTTATTACGTGGAATCGATGACATTTATTCTCTACCTATGTCCTCGGTGGAGGAAATTGATTGTGCTGCTAATGAAATTAAGAATTTAATGCAAAAAGCAACTAAGGAATCGACCCCTCTTAAAAATAGTCACAAACAAAGCAAATATGCAAGGTGGTGGAACCAAGATTTGACAGATTTAAGAAAGAAGTACAGACATGCTCAAAGGGTCTATAAGAGACTTGGTACCGTTGAAAGCGAGCAAATAAAGAATCAAACACATCTAGATTATAAAACGAAAATTTTGGCAGCGAAAAAGGAAGATTGGAAAAAGTTCTGCGAAGAAAAAGCTAGTTTGGACCCTTGGAACACTATAAATAAAATTTGCAAGTTAAAAGGCTCTGCAACTCTCCCAGTTCATATTTTAAAACAAGATGGGTCGATGACAGATTCACCTAAAGAGGCTGGAGAACAACTTCTAGGTAAATGGTTTTCGTCAGATGATAATTCTAATGACAGTGTTGCTCAAAAGTTGATAAGAAATGAAACAGAAAATATCTCTAGTGAAAATCAGGATAAAATGGAACCTATTACCATGGAAATTTTACAGGATGTTATTAAGTCGATCAAACCCATGAAGGCTCCGGGACCTGATGGTATAATGAATTTTACTATAAAGAAAAATATTAATGTTTTATCACCTACTTTGTTGAAGCTTTTTAATAGTTGCCTAAAGACATCATATTTTCCTGTCCTTTGGAAACAAGCAAATATTATAGTAATTCTTAAAAAAGGGAAAACTAATGATGGTAACCCCGGTTCTTATCGCCCGATTAGCTTGTTGTCAAACATCGGAAAAATTTTTGAACGGATTATTATGAATAGATTAGATAAACTTAGTTTGGATAATTGTTGGGTTTCTAAAAGACAATTTGGGTTTTGCAAGGGTAAAAGTACAATAGATGCAGTTGACAATATGGTAAGCGTTATTGAGAAAAATAAAGAGGAAAAGAAATTCACACTTTGCCTTTTTTTTGACATTAAAGGAGCATTCGACAATGCATGGCATCCAGGTATTTTAAAAAAGCTCAAGGATAAGAAATGCCCAACTCAATTGTTAAGATTAGTGAAAAGTTTTTTATCAGATAGGACGGTATCATATGGAAAAGATGTATCCCGGAAGTTGGAAAAGTCTTGTCCGCAAGGATCAATTTTGTCTCCTTTTTTATGGTTAATCAACATAAATGACCTTTTAGAAATGGATTTTGGTGAAAATTGTACGATTCAGGCATATGCTGACGATGTCACTGTAATTTTAACAGGTAAAAATATTCTGTTTTTAGAAAATTTGGCGGAAAAAATATTTCAGAAGTTTGAAGTGTGGGCTGCAGAAAACAAACTTACTTTCGACCAACGTAAAACAGAAGCTGTATTGTTCACAAACAAACACAAAGTTCCTGTTGTAAATCTTTTTTTTGGAGGAGAAAAAATTAATATACAACAAAAAGTCCGTTACTTAGGAATTATTTTAGATAGGAAACTTTTATGGACTGATCATGTCTCTTCCCGAGTTACTGCTGCAAAGCAGTATTCGACGAGACTCCTTTGTGCAGCGAAGATGACATGGGGTCTCAAACCACAAGCTTTAAGAAAATTATATAAATCAGTTATAGAAAGTACAATTTTGTATGGGGTATCAGTTTGGTTTTCAGCTCTTAGAAAGAAAAATATTTTACAAATGCTACAGTCTGCTCAAAGAACTTCAATGATAATAATCTCAAAATCTTTCCGTTCTGCCCAAAATGACGTAATTACGGCCATTGCTGGGGTACTGCCAATTTCTTTCCGAGCGACTGAGCTAGCGACATTGCGCTATGCGAAAAAAGGCCGTCCAAGTCACTGGCCAAATTTCACTTCTCCTGAATTCCCCCTTTCTAAACGCTCATCCAATCATAGTACTTTCACTGATGAATCATTAGTAGATATCTTAGGCCTTTCGACAGTACGAGAAATCCATACTTCAACCTTTCATATTAATAGAAAGGCATTGAAAAATATACTTTACGGACGATGGTATGAAGAATTTAAGAATAAAGTTAGTTCTTGGTCAATTCGCTTTTTTGCTTCAACAGAAGATTTATTAGCTGTTTGCAAAGTTCAGCCCTCCTACCATCTAACGCAGATTATTACGGGTCATTGCAGGCTAAATTTCTTTCTTCACCGAATAAACAAAATTGATACGGAGTTGTGCCTTTGCGGTGTAAATGAAACTTGTTCCCATTTTCTTTTTGAGTGCCCTATTTATGCTCGTGAACGTTTAGAATTAATATTTCACCTTAATAGTATCAATGTTCCTTTTCCGTTTAATCTTGATTTGATTTTTAAATTTAGGAATGTTAGAAATATTTTACTGAAATACATAAGAAAAACTAAACGTTTGGATTTGGGGTTATAATCTTATTTTAAAAAAAAAAAATATGTGGATTTTTTTTTATGTCTGATAACGGAATTCATTGTGTATTATTTAGTTTGTCTTTTGTTTTTGTTTTCTCTTGTTTAGTTAGATTGTATGTACAAAATTATGTGTTTTGTAGTTTATTTTAGATGTTTAGTTTTGTCTCTTTGTTAGTCGTGAAATGCCGTAAGGCTAATTTTTTTTTTTTTTTTTTTTTTTTTTCTTTTTCTTTTTGTCCATAGTGTTTAGCTTTAGAATAGAAAGTGAAATACTTTTTGTAAGTTGAATCACTAAATAAATTCATCATAGTATGAATTGCCCAGTGATAAAACACGTTCTGAACTCTGCTCCAAAATGAACCAAGCCACTATTTTAAGTTTTGCTTCTCGTAATATTAACGGCACAAAAAACAAAGACTTGTTAATTAATGAATTATTATTTCATGACATAGTGTTCTTGCAAGAACATCTTTTGACCAAATCAAACGTTTCTAGCCTGAAACGATCTTCTGTCCACCATTTCTTTTCGCAAGAGGTCAAGAAAACTAGAGGCCGCCCTTCCGGTGGCCTAGCAATTTTTTTCCGTTCCCCATCAAATCCCTCTGTGATTCATTGTGATGATAACATCTTAGCGATTCAATGTGACAGTACCGCCTTTATAAACGTTTACTTACCTTGCGATCGACGTTCTATAGCATCGTTCACATCTTTCGCTAAATGTTGCTCCAGTTTAAAGTCTCTACTCGAAAGTCTACGTTTGAAAGACCTAAATTGGGTTTCAGCTGGTGACCTTAACTGTGACATTCTTGGTACCTCCGATAGATCAATCCTCTTGCTAGAATCCCTTCCTAGCATATATCACGTCGCAGTTAAGATCCTCCCATTCACGTATATTCATAACAGAGGCTGTTCAAAATCGAACCTTGATCACGTGATCTCTTCCAGTTCCAGCTTAATATCATCGATTGTCAGGGTGGACGAAGAGAAGATTGACGAGGATCACCTTATTCTTAGCTGTAATTTGTCCTGTGAGCTATCTGGCAAAAGACTTTCGGCTCAGCCGAAGTGGCATACGAAGTTGAATTGAGATCATGCTAATGTCCCACTATACCTTGCTACGCTAACTGCTTTACTCTCGACCATAAAAGTGCCATATCACCTGCTGCAAACGTCAGTTTCCTCGCCTTCAAGTACAGTTGACCTAAATTTCTATTATTGTCAAATCGTCCATTGCCTTAAATCAGCTTCCAAAGCTGCAGTGCCTGTGGATAAAGTTAGGATTGGTACAAGAAAGCCTAATTGGAACGTTGATCCTGAAGTAAAACGTGCTAAGCAAAAAGCCAAATTTTGGCTACGTATGTGGATATCATGTGACCGACCATCTTCCGGAGCTGTTTTCTCTGTGAAACAAAAGTGCAAACTTGAATATAAGGCCAGTTTGAAGAGGGCACGCTTGAATGCATGGCCAGGCCCCACCGATAAGGCCTCCTGGAATAAGGTTATTAATAGTAAGAAATGTTCCCCATCTACCCTATCTTGTCTCCAGCTAGTTAATTTTGTTGATCATTATAAGCGTGTGTTCAGTGTATTTAACAGTTTTCTTCAGTCTTTTTATTATAAGTTGCTTAAACCGCTTTTACCATACCGTCTCCTGCAGGCTCATGTCCAGCCTGTAGCAATATTTGAAATTCGCCGGGCTTTAAGAAAAATTAAGCGTTCAAATAGCCTTGATAGTGACGGCCTTTCTTACCAATTTTTTGCTTATGATTGTCCTGCTCTACTTAACCATCTACAAATATTTTTCCAGTCTTGCTTAGCACAGTCGCTTGTTCCTGATAGTTTCCTTTGTGGCCGTGTAATGTCTATTCAAAAGCGAGGCAAGGACCCCACGTCATGTGTGAATTATCGTCCCATTACAGTATCGTGTTTCTTAAGTAAGTTACTTGAACATTTGTTACTATCAGAAATTGAGTCGAATTGTGATTTTACGCCTTTTCAATTTGGTTTTCGGAAAAGTTTCGGTTGCTCCCATGCACATCATGTTTTAAGCCGACTCATGAAAGATGCCGTAAAAGCCAAAATGTCTTTATACTGTCTTACTGTTGATATTTCTGGAGCTTTCGACAATATTGTGCACTCTCAGGCTCTATTTTCCCTTGCGTCTTCAGGTGTTAATCCTTCCGTACTAAGTTTATTGTCTTCTTGGTATTCAAAGTCTAAAATTCAAGTTACCTGGAATGGCCAAATATCTGAACCGGTAAAAATTAATAAGGGAGTTCGGCAAGGTGCCGTATTGTCTCCTAGTATATTTAAATGCGTGCTTGCATCGTGCCTGCGTCCCCTTAGAAGTTCTGTTTTTTACGGTAATACTGGTTTGTCTTCTATTACATATGCAGATGACGTTCTTCTTGCTGCCCGGACTCGCCGTGGATTGCTTTCTAATTTTACTATATTAACCAATGAACCATCTAAGATTGGACTGTCAGTTAATGCGTCTAAATGCGAGTTTATTTGTTTTAATAGCCCTTATGCGGTCGCTCCATTCGTTACTGGGACTGCAGTTCTACCATGTTCTTCTTCAGTTAGTTGGCTTGGTCTGTGTTTCGGCCCAACACTTTCCGCTACCTGTTCATCCCTAGTGAATCAAGCCGTGAAAAACCTACGCGTCGCTTACGGAAAAATATCCCCAAACAAAAGCCGTTACAACCGTAAAGGTTTTTGTATGATTTACAACGCTTATTGCGCCCCTGTGCTTTTGTTTTTATCAGGCATGGCTCATCTGTTTCGTAAGAAAGATCGACATTCTCTACGTACGGCTTATTTCAGATATTGCAAATTCCTCCTCTGGCTTCCTAGATGGCACCGAAACAAAAAAATAATTGCTCGATTTGGTTTAGTAGATGTGCCTTCTCGGATTCGGTCTTCAAGTGATGATTTATGTAAAAAGACTGTCAACTTTATTCACGTTTATGACCCTCTGCAGCCTTTTTTCCATATAGATACTGGTTGATTAGTCCATATTGTCTTTTGTTAGTTTGAATTTTGTTTTTCTTCGCTGTTTATTGTATTTGTTTTTGTTTATTTATTTATATTTATTTATAATACTCCGTACTTTGTGTTTTTTATACTTTACGGGTAATAAAGTTCATTCATTCATTCATTTTATGATTGCACATGGTAAAGAATGTGATTAAAGGCTCTTTTCCTATTTCAAAAGTTTTAGTTTTCGAGGGTAATAGCTACGTATGTTGAAAAAATGAGGATATTAGACTATTTTATGATTGCAAATGGTAAAGAATGTGATTAAAGGCTCTTTTCCTATTTCAAAAGTTTTAGTTTTCGAGGGTAATAGCTACGTATGTTGAAAAAATGAAGATATTAGACTATTTTATGATTGCACATGGTAAAGAATGTGATTAAAGGCTCTTTTCCTATTTCAAAAGTTTTAGTTTTCGAGGGTAATAGCTACCTATGTTGAAAAAATGAAGATATTAGACTATTTTATGATTGCAAATGGTAAAGAATGTGATTAAAGGCTCTTTTCCTATGTCAAAAGTTTTAGTTTTCGAGGGTAATAGCTTTGTCTGTGGAAAAAATGAAGATATTAGACAATTTTATGATTGCACATGGTAAAGAATATGATTAAAGGCTCTTTTCCTATTTCAAAAGTTTTACTTTTCGAGGGTAATAGCTTTGTCTATGGAAAAAATGAAGATATTAGACTATTTTATGACTGCACATGGTAAAGAATGTGATTAAAGGCTCTTTTCCTATGTCAGAAGTTTTAGTTTTCGAGGGTAACAGCTACGTATGTTGAAAAAATTAAGATATTAGACAATTTTATGATTGCAAATGGTAAAGAATGTGATTAAAGGCTCTTTTCCTATTTCAAAAGTTTTAGTTTTCGAGGGTAATAGCTATGTCTGTGGAAAAAATGAAGATTTTAGACTATTTTATGATTGCACATGGTAAAGAATGTGATTAAAGGCTCTTTTCCTATGTCAAAAGTTTTAGTTTTCGAGGGTAATAGCTACTTATGTTGAAAAAATGAAGATATTAGACTATTTTATGATTGCACATGGTCAAGAATGTGATTAAAGGCTCTTTTTCTATTTCAAAAGTTTTAGTTTTCGAGGGTAATAGCTACGTATGTTGAAAAACTGAAGATATTAGATTCTTTTATGATTGCAAATGGTAATGAATGTGATTAAAGGCTCTTTTCCTATGTCAAAAGTTTTAGTTTTCGAGGGTAATAGCTTTGTCTGTGAAAAAAATGAAGATATTAGACAATTTTATGATTGCACATGGTAAAGAATGTGATTAAGGACTCTTTTCCTATTTCAAAAAATTTACTTTTCGAGGGTAATAGCTACGTATGTTGAAAAAATGAAGATATTAGACTATTTTATGATTACACATGGTAAAGAATGTGATTAAAGGCTCTTTTCCTATTTCAAAAGTTTTAGTTTTCGAGGGTGGAAAAAAATGAAGATATTAGATTATTTTATGATTGCACATGGTAAAGAATGTGATTAAAGGCTCTTTTCCTATGGCAAAAGTTTTAAATTTCGAGGGTAATAGCTACGTATGTTGAAAAAATGAAGATATTAGACTATTTTATGATTGCAAATGGTAAAGAATGTGATTAAAGGCTCTTTTCCTATTTCAAAAGTTTTAGTTTTCGAGGGTAATAGCTACGTATGTTGAAAAAATGAAGATATTAGACTATTTTATAATTGCACATGGTAAAGAATGTGATTAAAGGCTCTTTTCCTATTTCAAAAGTTTTAGTTTTCGAGGGTAATAGCTACGTATGTTGAAAAAATGAAGATATTAGACTATTTTATAATTGCAAATGGTAAAGAATGTGATTAAAGGCTCTTTTCCTATGTCAAAAGTTTTAGTTTTCGAGGGTAATAGCTTTGTCTGTGGAAAAAATGAAGATATTAGACAATTTTATGATTGCACATGGTAAAGAATGTGATTAAAGGCTCTTTTCCTATTTCAAAACTTTTACTTTTCGAGGGTAATAGCTATGTCTGTGGAAAAAATGAAGATATTAGACTATTTTATGATTGCACATGGTAAAGAATGTGATTAAAGGCTCTTTTCCTATGTCAAAAGTTTTAGTTTTCGAGGGTAATAGCTTTGTCTGTGGAAAAAATGAAGATATTAGACAATTTTATGATTGCACATGGTAAAGAATGTGATTAAACGCTCTTTTCCTATTTCAAAAGTTTTAGTTTTCGAGGGTAATAGCTACGTATGTTGAAAAAATGAAGATTTTAGACTATTTTATGATCGCAAATGGTAAAGAGTGTGATTAAAGGCTCTTTTCCTATGTCAAAAGTTTTAGTTTTCGAGGGTAATAGCTACGTATGTTGAAAAAATGAAGATATTAGACTATTTTATGATTGCAAATGGTAAAGAATGTGATTAAAGGCTCTTTTCCTATTTCAAAAGTTTTAGTTTTTGAGGGTAATTGCTACGTATGTTGAAAAAATGAAGATATTAGACTATTTTATGATTGCAAATGGTAAAGAATGTGATTAAAGGCTCTTTTCCTATTTCAAAAGTTTTAGTTTTCGAGGGTAATAGCTATGTCTGTGGAAAAAATGAAGATATTAGACAATTTTATGATTGCACATGGTAAAGAATGTGATTACAGGCTCTTTTCTTATTTCAAAAGTTTTAGTTTTCGAGGGTAATAGCTACGTATGTTGAAAAAATGAAGATATTAGACTATTTAATGATTGCAAATGGTAAAGAATGTGATTAAAGGCTCTTTTCCTATTTCAAAAGTTTTAGTTTTTGAGGGTAATCTACGTTTGTTGAAAAAATGAAGATATTAGACTATTTTATGATTGCAAATGGTAAAGAATGTGATTAAAGGCTCTTTTCCTATGTCAAAAGTTTTAGTTTCCGAGGGTAATAGCTACGTATGTTGAAAAAATGAAGATATTAGACAATTTTATGATTGCAAATGGTAAAGAATGTGATTAAAGGCTCTTTTCCTATTTCAAAAGTTTTAGTTTTCGAGGGTAATAGCTATGTCTGTGGAAAAAATGAAGATTTTATACTATTTTATGATTGCACATGGTAAAGAATGTGATTAAAGGCTGTTTTCCTATGTCAAAAGTTTTGGTTTTCGAGGGTAATAGCTACGTATGTTGAAAAAATGAAGATATTAGAATATTTTATGATTGCAAATGGTAAAGAATGTGATTAAAGGCTCTTTTCCTATTTCAAAAGTTTTAGTTTTCGAGGGTAATAGCTATGTCTGTGGAAAAAATGAAGATATTGGACTATTTTATGATTGCACATGGTAAAGAATGTGATTAAAGGCTCTTTTCCTATTTCAAAAGTTTTAGTTTTCGAGGGTAATAGCTACGTATGTTGAAAAAATGAAGATATTAGACTGTTTTATGATTGCAAATGGTAAAGAATGTGATTAAAGGCTCTTTTCCTATTTCAAAAGTTTTAGTTTTCGAGGGTGGAAAAAAATGAAGATATTAGACTATTTTATGATTGCAAATGGTAAAGAATGTGATTAAAGGCTCTTTTCCTATGTCAAAAGTTTTAGTTTTCGAGGGTAATAGCTACGTATGTTGAAAAAATGAAGATATTAGACTATTTTATGATTGCAAATGGTAAAGAATGTGATTAAAGGCTCTTTTCCTATTTCAAAAGTTTTAGTTTTCGAGGGTAATAGCTACGTATGTTGAAAAAAAGAAGATATTAGACTATTTTATAATTGCACATGGTAAAGAATGTGATTAAAGGCTCTTTTCCCATTTCAAAAGTTTTAGTTTTCGAGGATAATAGCTACGTATGTTAAAAAAAAGTTTCAAACTTACTTTTGAAACTTTTGAAATATTGCACGCTTTTCCTATTTCAAAAGTTTTAGTTTTCGAGAGTAATAGCTACGTATGTTGAAAAAATGAAGATATTAGACTATTTTATGATTGAAAATGGTAAAGAATGTGATTAAAGGCTCTTTTCCTATGTCAAAAGTTTTAGTTTTCGAGGGTAATAGCTTTGTCTGTGGAAAAAATGAAGAAATTAGACAATTTTATGATTGCACATGGTAAAGAATGTGATTAAAGGCTCTTTTCCAATTTCAAAAGTTTTAGTTTTCGAGGATAATAGCTACGTATGTTAAAAAAAAGTTTCAAACTTACTTTTGAAACTTTTGAAATATTGCACGCTTTTCCTATTTCAAAAGTTTTAGTTTTCGAGAGTAATAGCTACGTATGTTGAAAAAATGAAGATATTAGACTATTTTATGATTGCAAATGGTAAAGAATGTGATTAAAGGCTCTTTTCCTATGTCAAAAGTTTTAGTTTTCGAGGGTAATAGCTACGTATGTTGAAAAAATGAAGATATTAAACTATTTTATGATTGAAAATGGTAAAGAATGTGATTAAAGGCTCTTTTCCTATGTCAAAAGTTTTAGTTTTCGAGGGTAATAGCTTTGTCTGTGGAAAAAATGAAGATATTAGACAATTTTATGATTGCACATGGTAAAGAATGTGATTAAAGGCTCTTTTCCTATTTCAAAAGTTTTAGTTTTCGAGGGTAATAGCTACGTATGTTGAAAAAAAGTTTCAAACTTACTTTTGAAACTTTTGAAATATTGTACGCTTTTCCTATTTCAAAAGTTTTAGTTTTCGAGGGTAATAGCTACGTATGTTGAAAAAATGAAGATATTAGACTATTTTATGATTGCAAATGGTAAAGAATGTGATTAAAGGCTCTTTTCCTATGTCAAAAGTTTTAGTTTTCGAGGGTAATAGCTTTGTCTGTGGAAAAAATGAAGATATTAGACAATTATATGATTGCACATGGTAAAGAATGTGATTAAAGGCTCTTTTCCTATTTCAAAAGTTTTAGTTTTCGAGGGTAATAGCTACGTATGTTGAAAAAAAGTTTCAAACTTACTTTTGAAACTTTTGAAATATTGCACGCTTTTCCTATTTCAAAAGTTTTAGTTTTCGAGGGTAATAGCTACGTATGTTGAAAAAAATGAAGATATTAGACTATTTTATGATTGCAAATGGTAAAGAATGTGATTAAAGGCTCTTTTCCTATGTCAAAAGTTTTAGTTTTCGAGGGTAATAGCTTTGTCTGTGGAAAAAATGAAGATATTAGACAATTTTATGATTGCACATGGTAAAGAATGTGATTAAAGGCTCTTTTCCTATTTCAAAAGTTTTAGTTTTCGAGGGTAATAGCTACGTATGTTGAAAAAATGAAGATATTAGACTATTTTATGATTGCAAATGGTAAAGAATGTGATTAAAGGCTCTTTTCCTATGTCAAAAGTTTTAGTTTTTGAGGGTAATAGCTTTGTCTGTGGAAAAAATGAAGATATTAGACAATTTTATGATTGCACATGGTAAAGAATGTTATTAAAGGCTCTTTTCCTATTTCAAAAGTTTTACTTTTCGAGGGTAATAGCTTTGTCTGTGGAAAAAATGAAGATATTAGACAATTTTATGATTACACATGGTAAAGAATGTGATTAAACGCTCTTTTCCTATTTCAAAAGTTTTAGTTTTCGAGGGTAATAGCTACGTATGTTGAAAAAATGAAGATATTAGACAATTTTATGATTGCAAATGGTAAAGAATGTGATTAAAGGCTCTTTTCCTATTTCAAAAGTTTTAGTTTTCGAGGGTAATAGCTATGTCTGTGGAAAAAATGAAGATTTTAGACTATTTTATGATTGCACATGGTAAAGAATGTGATTAAAGGCTCTTTTCCTATGTCAAAAGTTTTAGTTTTCGAGGGTAATAGCTACGTATGTGCCCCGAATGAGATGAAGTGCTCTAAATGTTCTGGATGCCATTCCAATACTAAAGACAATCCTTGCTTAGAGGCTCCGAAATGTGCCAACTGCGGCGAAGCTCATGTTTCCTATAGTATGAATTGCCCAGTGATAAAACACGTTCTGAACTCTGCTCCAAAATGAACCAAGCCACTATTTTAAGTTTTGCTTCTCTTAATATTAACGGCACAAAAAACAAAGACTTGTTAATTAATGAATTATTAGTCCATGACATAGTGTTCTTGCAAGAACATCTTTTGACCAAATCAAACGTTTCTAGCCTGAAACGATCTTCTGTCCACCATTTCTTTTCGCAAGAGGTCAAGAAAACTAGAGGCTGCCCTTCCGGTGGCCTAGCAATTTTTTTCCGTTCCCCATCAAATCCTTCTGTGATTCATTGTGATGATAACATCTTAGCGATTCAATGTGACAGTACCGCCTTTATAAACGTTTACTTACCTTGCGATCGACGTTCTATAGCATCGTTCACATCTTTCGCTAAATGTTGCTCCAGTTTAAAGTCTCTACTCGAAAGTCTACGTTTGAAAGACCTAAATTGGGTTTTAGCTGGTGACCTTAACTGTGACATTCTTGGTACCTCCGATAGATCAATCCTCTTGCTAGAATCCCTTCCTAGCATATATCAAGTCGCAGTTAAGATCCTCCCATTCACGTATATTCATAACAGAGGCTGTTCAAAATCGAACCTTGATCACGTGATCTCTTCCAGTTTCAGCTTAATATCATCGATTGTCAGGGTGGACGAAGAGAAGATTGACGACGATCACCTTATTCTTAGCTGTAATTTGTCCTGTGAGCTATCTGGCAAAATACTTTCAGCTCAGCCGAAGTGGCATACGAAGTTGAATTGAGATCATGCTAATGTCCCACTATACCTTGCTACGCTAACTGCTTTACTCTCGACCATAAAAGTGCCATATCACCTGCTGCAAACGTCAGTTTCCTCGCCTTCAAGTACAGTTGACCTAAATTTCTATTATTGTCAAATCGTCCATTGCCTTAAATCAGCTTCCAAAGCTGCAGTGCCTGTGGATAAAGTTAGGATTGGTACAAGAAAGCCTAATTGGAACGTTGATCCTGAAGTAAAACGTGCTAAGCAAAAAGCCAAATTTTGGCTACGTATGTGGATATCATGTGACCGACCATCTTCCGGAGCTGTTTTCTCTGTGAAACAAAAGTGCAAACTTGAATATAAGGCCAGTTTGAAGAGGGCACGCTTGAATGCATGGCCAGGCCCCACCGATAAGGCCTCCTGGAATAAGGTTATTAATAGTAAGAAATGTTCCCCATCTACCCTATCTTGTCTCCAGCTAGTTAATTTTGTTGATCATTATAAGCGTGTGTTCAGTGTATTTAACAGTTTTCTTCAGTCTTTTTATTATAAGTTGCCTAAACCGCTTTTACCATACCGTCTCCTGCAGGCTCATGTCCAGCCTGTAGCAATATTTGAAATTCGCCGGGCTTTAAGAAAAATTAAGCGTTCAAATAGCCTTGATAGTGACGGCCTTTCTTACCAATTTTTTGCTTATGATTGTCCTGCTCTACTTAACCATCTACAAATATTTTTCCAGTCTTGCTTAGCACAGTCGCTTGTTCCTGATAGTTTCCTTTGTGGCCGTGTAATGTCTATTCAAAAGCGAGGCAAGGACCCCACGTCATGTGTGAATTATCGTCCCATTACAGTATCGTGTTTCTTAAGTAAGTTACTTGAACATTTGTTACTATCAGAAATTGAGTCGAATTGTGATTTTACGGCTTTTCAATTTGGTTTTCGGAAAAGTTTCGGTTGCTCCCATGCACATCATGTTTTAAGCCGACTCATGAAAGATGCCGTAAAAGCCAAAATGTCTTTATACTGTCTTACTGTTGATATTTCTGGAGCTTTCGACAATATTGTGCACTCTCAGGCTCTATTTTCCCTTGCGTCTTCAGGTGTTAATCCTTCCGTACTAAGTTTATTGTCTTCTTGGTATTCAAAGTCTAAAATTCAAGTTACCTGGAATGGCCAAATATCTGAACCGGTAAAAATTAATAAGGGAGTTCGGCAAGGTGCCGTATTGTCTCCTAGTATATTTAAATGCGTGCTTGCATCGTGCCTGCGTCCCCTTAGAAGTTCTGTTTTTTACGGTAATACTGGTTTGTCTTCTATTACATATGCAGATGACGTTCTTCTTGCTGCCCGGACTCGCCGTGGATTGTTTTCTAATTTTACTATATTAACCAATGAACTATCTAAGATTGGACTGTCAGTTAATGCGTCTAAATGCGAGTTTATTTGTTTTAATAGCCCTTATGCGGTCGCTCCATTCGTTACTGGGACTGCAGTTCTACCATGTTCTTCTTCAGTTAGTTGGCTTGGTCTGTGTTTCGGCCCAACACTTTCCGCTACCTGTTCATCCCTAGTGAATCAAGCCGTGAAAAACCTACGCGTCGCTTACGGAAAAATATCCCCAAACAAAAGCCGTTACAACCGTAAAGGTTTTTGTATGATTTACAACGCTTATTGCGCCCCTGTGCTTTTGTTTTTATCAGGCATGGCTCATCTGTTTCGTAAGAAAGATCGACATTCTCTACGTACGGCTTATTTCAGATATTGCAAATTCCTCCTCTGGCTTCCTAGATGGCACCGAAACAAAAAAATAATTGCTCGATTTGGTTTAGTAGATGTGCCTTCTCGGATTCGGTCTTCAAGTGATGATTTATGTAAAAAGACTGTCAACTTTATTCACGTTTATGACCCTCTGCAGCCTTTTTTCCATATAGATACTGGTTGATTAGTCCATATTGTCTTTTGTTAGTTTGAATTTTGTTTTTCTTCGCTGTTTATCGTATTTGTTTTTGTTTTTTTATTTATATTTAATTATAATACTCCGTACTTTGTGTTTTTTATACTTTACGGGTAATAAAGTTCATTCATTCATTCATTTTATGATTGCAAATGGTAAAGAATGTGATTAAAGGCTCTTTTCCTATTTCAAAAGTTTTAGTTTTCGAGAGTAATAGCTACGTATGTTGAAAAAATGAGGATATTAGACTATTTTATGATTGCAAATGGTAAAGAATGTGATTAAAGGCTCTTTTCCTATTTCAAAAGTTTTAGTTTTCGAGGGTAATAGCTACGTATGTTGAAAAAATGAAGATATTAGACTATTTTATGATTGCACATGGTAAAGAATGTGATTAAAGGCTCTTTTCCTATTTCAAAAGTTTTAGTTTTCGAGGGTAATAGCTACCTATGTTGAAAAATGAAGATATTAGACTATTTTATGATTGCAAATGGTAAAGAATGTGATTAAAGGCTCTTTTCCTATGTCAAAAGTTTTAGTTTTCGAAGGTAATAGCTTTGTCTGTGGAAAAAATGAAGATATTAGACAATTTTATGATTGCACATGGTAAAGAATATGATTAAAGGCTCTTTTCCTATTTCAAAAGTTTTACTTTTCGAGGGTAATAGCTTTGTCTATGGAAAAAATGAAGATATTAGACTATTTTATGATTGCACATGGTAAAGAATGTGATTAAAGGCTCTTTTCCTATGTCAGAAGTTTTAGTTTTCGAGGGTAACAGCTACGTATGTTGAAAAAATTAAGATATTAGAAAATTTTATGATTGCAAATGGTAAAGAATGTGATTAAAGGCTCTTTTCCTATTTCAAAAGTTTTAGTTTTCGAGGGTAATAGCTATGTCTGTGGAAAAAATGAAGATTTTAGACTATTTTATGATTGCACATGGTAAAGAATGTGATTAAAGGCTCTTTTCCTATGTCAAAAGTTTTAGTTTTCGAGGGTAATAGCTACTTATGTTGAAAAAATGAAGATATTAGACTATTTTATGATTGCACATGGTCAAGAATGTGATTAAAGGCTCTTTTTCTATTTCAAAAGTTTTAGTTTTCGAGGGTAATAGCTACGTATGTTGAAAAACTGAAGATATTAGATTCTTTTATGATTGCAAATGGTAATGAATGTGATTAAAGGCTCTTTTCCTATGTCAAAAGTTTTAGTTTTCGAGGGTAATAGCTTTGTCTGTGAAAAAAATGAAGATATTAGACAATTTTATGATTGCACATGGTAAAGAATGTGATTAAAGACTCTTTTCCTATTTCAAAAAATTTACTTTTCGAGGGTAATAGCTACGTATGTTGAAAAAATGAAGATATTAGACTATTTTATGATTACACATGGTAAAGAATGTGATTAAAGGCTCTTTTCCTATTTCAAAAGTTTTAGTTTTCGAGGGTGGAAAAAAATGAAGATATTAGATTATTTTATGATTGCACATGGTAAAGAATGTGATTAAAGGCTCTTTTCCTATGGCAAAAGTTTTAGTTTTCGAGGGTAATAGCTACGTATGTTGAAAAAATGAAGATATTAGACTATTTTATGATTGCAAATGGTAAAGAATGTGATTAAAGGCTCTTTTCCTATTTCAAAAGTTTTAGTTTTCG